>NW_024056137.1:0-180429 GCF_013401445.1 Tripterygium wilfordii
TCAGTTCTATGCGTAGGCAAGTTTTAATCGTTTCGTGCAATTTTGAACGTAACTTGGTCTATTGGCTTCTTTACCTAACGAAACGTTGTCCGAAAGCTAAATTAGCAAGTTAAGACTTCCAAGAACACTAAATAGAGTATAACGGACCAAGTCGATGGCTTTGGAATGCTCAATTCTATGCATAGACAAGTTTTTCAAGTTTTGTGCAATTTTGAACTGAACTTGGTCTATGGGCTTCTTCACCTAACGAAACGTTGTCCAAAAGCTAAACTTGCAAGTTAAACTTTGTAGAACACTAAATAGAGTATAACGGTCCAATTTAATGCCTTAGGAATGCTCAGTTCTATGCGTAGACAAGTCTCTCTCGTGTCGTGTAATTTTGAACTTAACTTGGTCTATTGGCTTCTTTACCTAACGAAACGTTGCCCAAAAGCTAAACTAGTAAGTTAAGACTTCTAAGGACACTAAATAGAGTATAATGGTCCAATTTGAAGCCATACGAATGCTCAACTGTATGCCTGGACAAGTTTTTCACGTTTCGTGCAATTTTGAACTTCACTTGGTCTATTGGCTTCTTTGCGTAACGAAACGTTGTCCAAAAGCTAAACTAGCAAGCCAAGACTTCTAAGAACACTAAATAGAGTATAACGGTCCAATTTGATGCCTTAGGAATGCTCAGTTCTATGCGTCGACAAGTTTTTCTTGTTTCGTGCAATTTTGAACTTAACTTGGTCTATTGGCTTCTTTACCTAACGAAACGTTGTCCAACAGCTAAACTAGTAAGTTAAGACTTCTAAGGACACTAAATAGAGTATAATGGTCCAATTTGAAGCCATACGAATGCTCAATTGTACGCCTTGACAAGTTTTTCACGTTTCGTGCAATTTTGAACTTCACTTGGTCTATTGGCTTCTTTGCCTAACGAAACGTTGTCCAAAAGCTAGACTAGCAAGCCAAGACTTCTAAGAACACTAAATAGAGTATAACGGTCCAATTTGATGCCTTAGGAATGCTCAGTTCTATGCGTAGACAAGTCTCTCTCGTGTCGTGTAATTTTGAACTTAACTTAGTCTATTGGATTCTTTACCTAACGAAACGTTGTCCAAAAGCTAAACTAGTAAGTTAAGACTTCTAAGGACACTAAATAGAGTATAATGGTCCAATTTGAAGCCATACGAATGCTCAATTGTACGCCTGAACAAGTTTTTCACGTTTCGTGCAATTTTGAACTTCACTTGGTCTATTGGCTTCTTTGCCTAACGAAACGTTGTCCAAAAGGTAAACTAGCAAGCCAAGACTTCTAAGAACACTAAATAGAGTATAACGGTCCAATTTGATGCCTTAGGAATGCTCAGTTCTATGCGTCGACAAGTTTTTCTTGTTTCGTGCAATTTTGAACTTAACTTGGTCTATTGGCTTCTTTCCCTAATGAAACGTTGTCCAAAAGCTAAACTAGTAAGTTAAGACTTCTAAGGACACTAAATAGAGTATAATGGTCCAATTTGAAGCCATACGAATGCTCAATTGTACACCTGGACAAGTTTTTCACGTTTCGTGCAATTTTGAACTTCACTTGGTCTATTGGCTTCTTTGCCTAACGAAACGTTGTCCAAAAGCTAAACTAGCAAGCCAAGACTTCTAAGAACACTAAATAGAGTATAACGGTCCAATTTGATGCCTTAGGAATGCTCAGTTCTATGCGTAGACAAGTCTCTCTCGTGTCGTGTAATTTTGAACTTAACTTAGTCTATTGGCTTCTTTGCCTAACGAAACATTGTCCAAAAGCTAAACTAGCAAGTCAAGACTTCTAAGAACACTAAATGAGTATAACGGTCCCAATTTGATGCCTTAGGAATGCTCAGTTCTATGTGTCGACAAGTTTTTCTTGTTTCGTGCAATTTTGAACTTAACTTGGTCTATTGGCTTCTTTACCTAACGAAACGTTGTCCAAAAGCCAAACTAGCAAGTTAATACTTCTAATAACACTAAATAGAGTATAACCGTCCAATTTGATGCCTTAGGAATGCTCAGTTCTATGCGTCGACAAGTTTTTCTTGTTTCGTGCAATTTGAACTTAACTTGGTCTATTGGCTTCTTTACCTAACGAAACGTTGTCCAACAGCTAAACTAGTAAGTTAAGACTTCTTAGGACACTAAATAGAGTATAATGGTCCAATTTGAAGCCATACGAATGGTCAATTGTACGCCTGGACAAGTTTTTCACGTTTCGTGCAATTTTGAAGTTCACCTGGTCTATTGGCTTCTTTGCCTAACGAAACGTTGTCCAAAAGATAAACTAGCAAACGAAGACTTCTAAGAACACTAAATAGAGTATCACGGTCCAATTTGATGCCTTAAGAATGCTCAGTTCTATGCGTAGACAAGTCTCTCTCGTGTCGTGTAATTTTGAACTTAACTTAGTCTATTGGCTTCTTTACCTAACGAAACGTTGTCCAAAAGCTAAACTAGTAAGTTAAGACTTCAAAGGACACTAAATAGAGTAGAATGGTCCAATTTGAAGCCATACGAATGCTCAATTGTACGCCTGGACAAGTTTTTCACGTTTCGTGCAATTTTGAACTTCACTTGGTCCATTGGCTTCTTTGCCTAACGAAACGTTGTCCAAAAGCTAAACTAGCAAGTCAAGACTTCTAAGAACACTAAATAGAGTATAACGGTCCAATTTTATGCCTTATGAATGCTCAGTTATATGCGTCGACAAGTTTTTCTTGTTTCGTGCAATTTTGAACTTAACTTGGTCTATTGGCTTCTTTACCTAACGAAACGTTGTCCAAAAGCTAAACTAGCAAGTTAATACTTTTAAGAACACTAAATAGAGTATAACCGTCCAATTTGATGCCTTAGGAATGCTCAGTTCTATGCGTAGGCAAGTTTTAATCGTTTCGTGCAATTTTGAACGTAACTTGGTCCATTGGCTTCTTTACCTAACGAAACGTTGTCCGAAAGCTAAATTAGCAAGTTAAGACTTCCAAGAACACTAAATAGAGTATAACGGACCAAGTCGATGGCTTTGGAATGCTCAATTCTATGCATAGACAAGTTTTTCAAGTTTTGTGCAATTTTGAACTGAACTTGGTCTATGGGCTTCTTCACCTAACGAAACGTTGTCCAAAAGCTAAACTTGCAAGTTAAACTTTGTAGAACACTAAATAGAGTATAACGGTCCAATTTAATGCCTTAGGAATGCTCAGTTCTATGCGTAGACAAGTCTCTCTCGTGTCGTGTAATTTTGAACTTAACTTGGTCTATTGGCTTCTTTACCTAACGAAACGTTGCCCAAAAGCTAAACTAGTAAGTTAAGACTTCTAAGGACACTAATAGAGTATAATGGTCCAATTGAAGCCATACGAATGCTCAACTGTATGCCTGGACAAGTTTTTCACGTTTCGTGCAATTTTGAACTTCACTTGGTCTATTGGCTTCTTTGCGTAACGAACGTTGTCCAAAGCTAAACTAGCAAGCCAAGACTTCTAAGAACACTAAATAGAGTATAACCGTCCAATTTGATGCCTTAGGAATGCTCAGTTCTATGCGTCGACAAGTTTTTCTTGTTTCGTGCAATTTTGAACTTAACTTGGTCTATTGGCTTCTTTACCTAACGAAACGTTGTCCAAAAGCTAAACTAGAAAGTTAAGACTTCTAAGGACACTAAATAGACGTATAATGGTCCAATTTGAAGCCATACGAATGCTCAATTGTACGCCTAGACAAGTTTTTCACGTTTCGTGCAATTTTGAACTTCACCTGGTCTATTGGCTTCTTTGCCTAACGAAACGTTGTCCAAAAGATAAACTAGCAAACGAAGACTTCTAAGAACACTAAATAGAGTATAACGGTCCAATTTGATGCCTTAGGAATGCTCAGTTCTATGCGTAGACAAGTCCTCTCTCGTGTCGTGTAATTTTGAACTTAACTTAGGTCTATTGGATTCTTTACCTAACGAAACGTTGTCCAAAAGCTAAACTAGTAAGTTAAGACTTCTAAGGACACTAAATAGAGTATAATGGTCCAATTTGAAGCCATACGAATGCTCAATTAGTACGCCCTGAACAAGTTTTTCACGTTTCGTGCAATTTTGAACTTCACTGGTCTATTGGCTTCTTTGCCTAACGAAACGTTGTCCAAAAGCTAAACTAGCAAGCCAAGACTTCTAAGAACACTAATAGAGTATAACGGTCCAATTTGATGCCTTAGGAATGCTCAGTTCTATGCGTCGACAAGTTTTTCTTGTTTCGTGCAATTTTGAACTTAACTTGGTCTATTGGCTTCTTTCCCTAATGAAACGTTGTCCAAAAGCTAAACTAGTAAGTTAAGACTTCTAAGGACACTAAATAGAGTATAATGTCCAATTTGAAGCCATACGAATGCTCAATTGTACACCTGGACAAGTTTTTCCACAGTTCGTGCAATTTGAACTTCACTTGGTCTATTGGCTTCTTTGCCTAACGAAACGTTGTCCAAAAGCTAAACTAGCAAGCCTAAGACTTCTAAGAACACTAAATAGAGTATAACGGTCCAATTTGATGCCTTAGGAATGCTCAGTTCTATGCGTAGACAAGTCTCTCTCGTGTCGTGTAATTTTGAACTTAACTTAGTCTATTGGCTTCTTTGCCTAACGAAACATTGTCCAAAAGCTAAACTAGCAAGTCAAGACTTCTAAGAACACTAAATAGAGTATAACGGTCCAATTTGATGCCTTAGGAATGCTCAGTTCTATGTGTCGACAAGTTTTTCTTGTTTCGTGCAATTTTGAACTTAACTTGGTCTATTGGCTTCTTTACCTAACGAAACGTTGTCCAAAAGCCAAACTAGCAAGTTAATACTTCTAATAACACTAAATAGAGTATAACCGTCCAATTTGATGCCTTAGGAATGCTCAGTTCTATGCGTAGGCAAGTTTTAATCGTTTCGTGCAATTTTGAATTTCACTTGGTCTATTGGCTTCTTTACCTAACGAAACGTTGTCCGAAAGCTAAACTAGCAAGTTAAGACTTCTAAGAACACCAAATAGAGTATGAAGGTCCAATTTGATGCCTTAGGAATGCTCAATTCTATGCATAGACAAGTCTTTCACGTTTCGTGCAATTTTGAACTTAAGTTGGTCCATTGGCTTCTTTACCTAACGAAACGTTGTCCAAAAGCCAAACTAGCAAGTTAATACTTCTAAGAACACTAAATAGAGTATAACCGTCCAATTTGATGTCTTAGAAATGCTCAGTTCTATGCGTAGGCAAGTTTTAATCGTTTCGTGCAATTTTGAACTTTACTTGGTCTATTGGCTTCTTTACCTAACGAAACGTTGTCCGAAAGCTAAACTAGCAAGTTAAGACTTCTAAGAACACTAAATAGAGTATGAAGGTCCAATTTGATGCCTTAGGAATGCTCAATTCTATGCATAGACAAGTCTTTCACATTTCGTGCAATTTTGAACTTAACTTGGTCCATTGGCTTCTTTACCTAACGAAACGTTGTCCAAACTAAACTAGCATGTTAAGACTTCCAAGAACACTAAATAGAGTATAACGGTCCAATTCGATGGCTTAGGAATGGTCAATTCTATGCATAGACAAGTTTTTCAAGTTTTGTGCAATTTTGAACTTAACTTGGTCTATGGGCTTCTTCACCTAACGAAACGTTGTCCAAAAGCTAAACTAGCAAGTTAAACTTTGTAGAACACTAAATAGAGTATAACGGTCCAATTTGATGCCTTAGGAATGCTCAGTTCTATGCGTAGACAAGTCTCTCTCGTGTCGTGTAATTTTGAACTTAACTTGGTCTATTGGCTTCTTTACCTAACGAAACGTTGTCCAAAAGCTAAACTAGTAAGTTAAGACTTCTAAGGACACTAAATAGAGTATAATGGTCCAATTTGAAGCCGTACGAATGCTCAATTGTATGCCTGGACAAGTTTTTCACGTTTCGTGCAATTTTGAACTTCACTTGGTCTATTGGCTTATTTGCCTAACGAAACGTTGTCCAAAAGCTAAACTAGCAAGACAAGACTTCTAAGAACACTAAATAGAGTATAACGGTCCAATTTGATGCCTTAGGAATGCTCAGTTCTATGCGTCGACAAGTTTTTCTTGTTTCGAGCAATTTTGAACTTAACTTGGTCTATTGGCATCTTTACCTAACGAAACGTTGTCCAAAAGCTAAACTAGTAAGTTAAGACTTATAAGGACACTAAATAGAGTATAATGGTCCAATTTGAAGCCATACGAATGCTCAATTGTATGCCTGGACAAGTTTTTCACGTTTCGTGCAATTTTGAACTTCACTTGGTCCATTGGCTTCTTTGCCTAACGAAACGTTGTCAAAAAGCTAAACTAGCAAGCCAAGACTTCTAAGAACACTAAATAGAGTATAACGGTCCAATTTGATGCCTTAGGAATGCTCAGTTCTATGCGTCGACAAGTTTTTCTCGTTTCGTGCAATTTTGAACTTAAATTCGTCTATTGGCTTGTTTACCTAACGAAACGTTGTCCAAAAGCTAAACTAGCAAGTTAATACTTCTAAGAACACTAAATAGAGTATAACCGTCCAATTTGATGCCTTAGGAATGCTCAGTTCTATGCGTAGGCAAGTTTTAATCGTTTCGTGCAATTTTGAACTTAACTTGGTCTATTGGCTTCTTTACCTAACGAAACGTTGTCCGAAAGCTAAACTAGCAAGTTAAGACTTCTAAGAACACTAAATATAGTATGAAGGTCCAATTTGATGCCTTAGGAATGCTCAATTCTATGCATAGACAAGTCTTTCACGTTTCGTGCAATTTTGAACTTAACTTGGTCCATTGGCTTCTTTACCTAACGAAACGTTGTCCAAACTAAACTAGCATGTTAAGACTTCCAAGAACACTAAATAGAGTATAACGGTCCAATTCGATGGCTTAGGAATGCTCAATTCTATGCATAGACAAGTTTTTCAAGTTTTGTGCAATTTTGAACTTAACTTGGTCTGTGGGCTTCTTCACCTAACGAAACGTTGTCCAAAAGCTAAACTAGTAAGTTAAACCTCGTAGAACACTAAATAGAGTATAACGGTCCAATTTCATGCCTTAGGTATGCTCAGTTCTATGCGTAGACAAGTTATCATCGTTTCGTGCAATTTTGAACTTAACTTGGTCTATTGGCTTCTTTCCCTAACGAAACGTTGTTCGAAAGCTAAACTAGCAAGTTAAAACTTCGAAGAACACTAAATACAGTACAACGGTCCAATTTGATGCCTTAGGAATGCTCAGTTCTATGCGTAGACAAGTTTTCCTCGTTTCGTGCAATTTTTACTTAACTTGGTCTATGGGCTTCTTTACCTAGTGAAACGTTATGCAAAAGCTAAACTAGCAAGTTAAAACTTCGTAGAACACTAAATAGAGTATAATGGTGCAATTTGATGCCTTAGGAATGCCCAGTTCTATGCGTAGACAAGTTTTCCTCGTTACGTGCAATTTTGAACTTAACTTGGTCTATTGGCTTCTTTACCTAACGAAACGTTGTCCAAAAGATAAACTTGCAAGTTAAACTTTGTAGAACACTAAATAGAGTATAACGGTCCAATTTGATGCCTTAGGAATGCTCAGTTCTATGCGTAGACAAGTCTCTCTCGTGTCGTGTAATTTTGAGCTTAACTTGGTCTATTGGCTTCTTTACCTAACGAAACGTTGTCCGAAAGCTAAACTAGCAAGTTAAGACTTCTAAGAACACTAAATATAGTATGAAGGTCTAATTTGATGCCTTAAGAATGCTCAATTCTATGCATAGACAAGTCTTTCACGTTTCGTGCAATTTTGAACTTAACTTGGTCCATTGGCTTCTTTACCTAACGAAACGTTGTCCAAACTAAACTAGCATGTTAAGACTTCCAAGAACACTAAATAGAGTATAACGGTCCAATTCGATGGCTTAGGAATGCTCAATTCTATGCATAGACAAGTTTTTCAAGTTTTGTGCAATTTTGAACTTAACTTGGTCTGTGGGCTTTTTCACCTAACGAAACGTTGTCCAAAAGCTAAACTAGCAAGTTAAACTTCGTAGAACACTAAATAGAGTATAACGGTCCGATTTGATGCCTTAGGTATGCTCAGTTCTATGCGTAGACAAGTTATCATCGTTTCGTGCAATTTTGAACTTAACTTGGTCTATTGGCTTCTTTACCTAACGAAACGTTATCCGAAAGCTAAACTAGCAAGTTAAAACTTTGAAGAACACTAAATACAGTACAACGGTCCAATTTGATGCCTTAGGAATGCTCAGTTCTATGCGTAGACAAGTTTTTCTCGTTTCGTGCAATTTTTACTTAACTTGGTCTATGGGCTTCTTTACCTAGTGAATCGTTATGCAAAAGCTAAACTAGCAAGTTAAAACTTCGTAGAACACTAAATAGAGTATAACGGTCCAATTTGATGCCTTAGGAATGCCCAGTTCTATGAGTAGACAAGTTTTCCTCGTTACGTACAATTTTGAACTTAACTTGGTCTGTTGGCTTCTTTACCTAACGAAACGTTGTCCAAAAGATAAACTAGCAAGTTAAACTTTGTAGAACACTAAATAGAGTATAACGGTCCAATTTGATGCCTTAGGAATGCTCAGTTCTATGCGTAGACAAGTCTCTCTCGTGTCGTGTAATTTTGAGCTTAACTTGGTCTATTGGCTTCTTTACCTAACGAAACATTGTCCAAAAGCTAAACTAGTAAGTTAAGACTTCTAAGGACACTAAATAGAGTATAATGGTCCAATTTGAAGCCATACGAATGCTCAATTGTATGCCTGGACACGTTTTTCACGTTTCGTGCAATTTTGAACTTCACTTGGTCTATTGGCTTCTTTGCCTAACGAAACGTTGTCCAAAACCTAAACTAGCAAGTCAAGACTTCTAAGAGAACTAAATAGAGTATAACGGTCCATCTTGATGCCTTAGGAATGCTCAGTTCTATGCGTCGACAAGTTTTTCTCGTTTCGTGCAATTTTGAACTTAACTTGGTCTATTGGCTTCTTTACCTAACGAAACGTTGTCCAAAAGCTAAACTAGCAATTTAATACTTCTAAGAACACTAAATATAGTATAACCGTCCAATTTGATGCCTTAGGAATGCTCAGTTCTATACGTAGACAAGTTTTAATCGTTTCGTGCAATTTTGAACTTAACTTGGTCTATGGGCTTCTTTACCTAACGAAACGTTGTCCGAAAGCTAAACTAGCAAGTTAAGACTTCTAAGAACACTAAATAGAGTATAAAGGTCCAATTTGATGCCTTAGGAATGCTCAATTCGATGCATAGACAAGTCTTTCACGTTTCGTGCAATTTTGAACTTAACTTGGTCCATTGGCTTCTTTACCTAACGAAACGTTGTCCAAACTAAACTAGCATGTTAAGACTTCTAAAAACACTAAATAGAGTATAACGGTCCAATTCGATGCCTTAGGAATGCTCAATTCTATGCATAGACAAGTTTTTCAAGTTTTGTGCAATTTTGAACTTAACTTGGTCTATGGGCTTCTTCACCTAACGAAACGTTGTCCAATAGCTAAACTAGCAAGTTAAACTTCGTAGAACACTAAATAGAGTATAACGGTCCAATTTGATGCCTTAGGTATGCTCATGTCTATTCGTGCAATTTTGAACTTAACTTGGTCTATTGGCTTCTTTACCTAACGAAACATTGTCCGAAAGCTAAACTAGCAAGTTAAAACTTCAAAGAACACTAAATACAGTACAACGGTCTAATTTGATGCCTTAGGAATGCTCAGTTCTATGCGTAGACAAGTTTTCCTCGTTCCGTGCAATTTTTAACTTAATTTTGTCTATGGGCTTCTTAACCTAGTGAAACATTATGCAAAAGCTAAACTAGCAAGTTAAAACTTCGTAGAAAACTAAATAGAGTATAACGCTCCAATTTGATGCCTTTGGAATGCCCAATTCTATGCGTAGACAAGTTTTCCTCGTTACGTGCAATTTTGAACTTAACTTGGTCTATTGGCTTCTTTACCTAATGAAACATTGTCCAAAAGCTAAACTCGCAAGTTAAAACTTTGTAGAACACTAAATAGAGTATAATAGTCCAATTTGATGCCTTAGGAATGCTCAGTTCTATGCGTAGACAAGTCTATCTCGTGTCGTGTAATTTTGAACTTAAAGTGGTCTATTGGCTTCTTTACCTAACGAAACGTTGTCCAAAAGCTAAAATAGTAAGTTAAGACTTCTAAGAACACTAAATAAAGTATAATGGTCCAATTTGAAGCCATACGAATGCTCAATTGTATGCATGGACAAGTTTTTCACGTTTCGTGCAATTTTGAACTTCACTTGGTCTATTGGCTTCTTTGCCTAACGAAACATTGTCGAAAAGCTAAACTAGCAATTCAAGACTTCTAAGAACACTAAATAGAGTATAACGGTCCAATTTGATGCCCTAGGAATGCTCAGTTCTATGCGTCGACAAGTTTTTCTCGTTTCGTGCAATTTTGAACTTAACTTAGTCTATTGGCTTCTTTACCTAACGAAACGTTATCCAAAAGCTAAACTAGCAAGTTAATACTTCTAAGAACACTAAATAGAGTATAACCGTCCAATTTGATGCCTTAGGAATGCTCAGTTCTATGCGTAGACAAGTTTTCGTCGTTTCGTGTAATTTTGAACTTAACTTGGTCTATTGGCTTATTTACCTAACGAAACGTTGTCCAAAAGCAAAACTAGAAAGTTAAGACTTCTAAGAACACTAAATATAGTATAACGGTCCAATTTGATGCCTTAGGAATGCTCAATTCTATGCGTAGACAAGTTTTTCTCGTTTCGTGCAATTTTGAACTTAACTTGGTCTATTGGCTTCTTTACCTAACGAAACGTTGTACAAAAGCTAAACTAGCAAGCCAAGACTTCTAAGAACACTAAATAGAGTATAACCGTCCAATTTGATGCCTTAGGAATGCTCAGTTCTATGCGTAGACAAGTCTCTCTCGTGTCGTGTAATTTTAAACTTAACTTAGTCTATTGGCTACTTTACCTAACGAAACGTTGTCCAAAAGCTAAACTAGTAAGTTAAGACTTCTAAGGACACTAAATAGATTATAATGGTCCAATTTCAAGCCATACGAATGCTCAATTGTACGCCTGGACAAGTTTTTCACGTTTCGTGCAATTTTGAACTTCACTTGGTCTATTGGCTTCTTTGCCTAACGAAACGTTGCCCAAAAGCTAATATAGCGAGTCAAGACTTCTAAGAACACTAAATAGAGTATAACGGTCCAATTTGATGCCTTAGGAATGGTCAGTTCTATGCGTCGACAAGTTTTTCTTGTTTCGTGCAATTTTGAACTTAACTTGGTCTATTGGCTTCTTTACCTAACGAAACGTTGTCCAAAAGCTAAACTAGCAAGTTAATACTTCTAAGAACACTAAACAGAGTATAACCGTCCAATTTGATGCCTTAGGAATGCTCAGTTCTATGCGTAGGCAAGTTTTAATCGTTTCGTGCAATTTTGAACGTAACTTGGTCTATTGGCTTCTTTACCTAACGAAACGTTGTCCGAAAGCTAAATTAGCAAGTTAAGACTTCTAAGAACACTAAATAGAGTATGAAGGTCCAATTTGATGCCTTAGGAATGCTCAATTCTATGCATAGACAAGTCTTTCACGTTTCGTGCAATTTTGAACTTAACTTGGTCTATTGGCTTCTTTACCTAACGAAACGTTGTCCAAACTAAACTAGCATGTTAAGACTTCCAAGAACACTAAATAGAGTATAACTGTCCAATTCGATGGCTTAGGAATGCTCAATTCTTTGCATAGACAAGTTTTTCAAGTTTTGTGCAATTTTGAACTTAACTTGGTCTATGGGCTTCTTCGCCTAACGAAACGTTGTCCAAAAGCTAAACTAGCAAGTTAAACTTTGTAGAACACTAAATAGAGTATATTGGTCTAATTTGATGCCTTAGAAATGCTCAGTTTTATGCGTAGACAAGTCTCTCTCGTGTCGTGTAATTTTGAACTTAACTTGGTCTATTGGCTTCTTTACCTAACGAAACGTTGTCCAAAAGCTAAACTAGTAAGTTAAGACTTATAAGGACACTAAATAGAGTATAATGGTCCAATTTGAAGCCATACGAATGCTCAATTATATGCCTGGACAAGTTTTTCACGTTTCGTGCAATTTTGAACTTCACTTGGTCTATTGGCTTCTTTGCCTAACGAAACGTTGTCCAAAAGCTAAAATAGTAAGTTAAGACTTCCAAGGACACTAAATATAGTATAATGGTCCAATTTGAAGCCATACGAATGCTCAATTGTACGCCTGGACAAGTTTTTCACGTTTCGTGCAATTTTGAACTTCACTTGGTCTATTGGCTTCTTTGCCTAACGAAACGTTGTCCAAAAGCTAAACTAGAAAGCCAAGACTTCTAAGAACACTAAATAGAGTATAACGGTCCAATTTGATGCCTTAGGAATGCTCAGTTCTATGCGTCGACAAGTTTTTCTTGTTTCGTGCAATTTTGAACTTAACTTGGTCTATTGGCTTCTTTACCTAACGAAACGTTGTCCAAAAGCTAAACTAGTAAGTTAAGACTTCCAAGGACACTAAAGATAGTATAATGGTCCAATTTGAAGCCATACGAATGCTCAATTGTACGCCTGGACAAGTTTTTCACGTTTCGTGCAATTTTGAACTTCACTTGGTCTATTGGCTTCTTTGCCTAACGAAACGTTGTCAAAAAGCTAAACTAGCAAGCCAAGACTTCTAAGAACACTAAATAGAGTATAACGGTCCAATTTGATGCCTTAGGAATGCTCAGTTCTATGCGTCGACAAGTTTTTCTCGTTTCGTGCAATTTTGAACTTAACTTCGTCTATTGGCTTCTTAACCTAACGAAACGTTGTCCAAAAGCTAAACTAGCAAGTTAATACTTCTAAGAACACTAAACAGAGTATAACCGTCCAATTTGATGGCTTTGGAATGCTCAGTTGTATGCGTAGGCAAGTTTTAATCGTTTCATGCAATTTTGAACTTAACTTGGTCTATTGGCTTCTTTACCTAACGAAACGTTGTCCGAAAGCTAAACTAGCAAGTTAAGACTTCTAAGAACACTAAATATAGTATGAAGGTCCAATTTGATGCCTTAGGAATGCTCAATTCTATGCATAGACAAGTCTTTCACGTTTCGTGCAATTTTGAACTTAACTTGGTCCATTGGCTTCTTTACCTAACGAAACGTTGTCCAAACTAAACTAGCATGTTAAGACTTCCAAGAACACTAAATAGAGTATAACGGTCCAATTCGATGGCTTAGGAATGCTCAATTCTATGCATAGATAAGTTTTTCAAGTTTTGTGCAATTTTGAACTTAACTTGGTCTGTGGGCTTCTTCAACTAACGAAACGTTGTCCAAAAGCTAAACTACCAAGTTAAACTTCGTAGAACTCTAAATAGAGTATAACGGTTCAATTTGATGCCTTAGGTATGCTCAGTTCTATGTGTAGACAAGTTATCATCGTTTCGTGCAATTTTGAACTTAACTTGGTCTATTGGCTTCTTTACCTAACGAAACGTTGTCCGAAAGCTAAACTAGCAAGTTAAAACTTCGAAGAACACTGAATACAGTACAACGGTCCAATTTGATGCCTTAGGAATGCTCAGTTCTATGCGTAGACAAGTTTTCCTCGTTTCGTGCAATTTTTACTTAACTTGGTCTGTGGGCTTCTTTACCTAGTGAAACGTTATGCAAAAGCTAAACTAGCAAGTTAAAACTTCGTAGAACACTAAATAGAGTATAACGGTCCAATTTGATGCCTTAGGAATGCCCAGTTCTATGCGTAGACAAGTTTTCCTCGTTACGTGCAATTTTGAACTTAACTTGGTCTATTGGCTTCTTTACCTAACGAAACGTTGTCCAAAAGATAAACTAGCAAGTTAAACTTTGTAGAACACTAAATAGAGTATAACGGTCCAATTTGATGCCTTAGGAATGCTCAGTTCTATGCGTAGACAAGTCTCTCTCGTGTCGTGTAATTTTGAGCTTAACTTGGTCTATTGGCTTCTTTACCTAACGAAATGTTGTCGAAAAGCTAAACTAGTAAGTTAAGACTTCAAAGGACACTAAATAGATTATAATGGTCCAATTTGAAGCCATACGAATGCTCAATTGTATGCCTGGACACGTTTTTCACGTTTCGTGCAATTTTGAACTTCACTTGGTCTATTGGCTTCTTTGCCTAACGAAACGTTGTCCAAAAGCTAAACTAGCAAGTCAAGACTTCAAAGAGAACTAAATAGAGTATAACGGTCCAATTTGATGCCTTAGGAATGCTCAGTTCTATGCGTCGACAAGTTTTTCTCGTTTTGTGCAATTTTGAACTTAACTTGGTCTATTGGCTTCTTTACCTAATGAAACGTTGTCCAAAAGCTAAACTAGAAATTTAATACTTCTAAGAACACTAAATAGAGTATAACCGTCCAATTTGATGCCTTAGGAATGCTCAGTTCTATGCATAGACAAGTTTTCATCGTTTCGTGCAATTTTGAACTTAACTTGGTCTATTGGCTTCTTTACCTAACGAAAACGTTGTCCAAAGCTAACTAGCAAGTTAAGACTTCTAATAACACTAAATAGAGTATAACGGTCCAATTTGATGCCTTAGGAATGCTCAGTTCTATGCATAGGACAAGTTTTCCTCGTTTCGTGTAATTTTGAACTTAACTTGGTCTATTGGCTTCTTTACCTAACGAAACTGTTGTCCAAAAGCTAAAATAGCGAAGTTAAGAACTTCGTAAGAACACTAAATAGAGTATAACGGTCCAATTTGATGCCTTAGGAATGCTCAATTCTATGCAGTAGACAAGTTTTCATCGTTTCGTGCAATTTTGAACTTAACTTGGTCTATTGGCTTCTTTACCTAACGAGACGTTGTCCAAAAGCTAAACTAGGCAAGTTAAGACTTCTAAGAACACTAAATAGAGTATAACGGTCCAATTTGATGCCTTACCAATGCTCAGTTCTATGCGTAGACAAGTTTTCATCGTTTCGTGCAATTTTGAACTTAACTTGGTCTATTGGCTTCTTTACCTAACGAAACGTTGTCTACAAGCGAAACTACCAAGATAAGACATCTAAGAACACTAAATAGAGTATAACGGTCCAATTTGATTCTTTAGGAATGCTTAGTTCTATGCGTAGATAAGTTTATCTCGTTTCGTGCAATTTTGAACTGAACTTGGTCTATTGGCTTCTTTACCTAACGAAATGTTGTCGAAAAGCGAAACTACCAAGTTAAGACTTCGAAGAACACTAAATAGAGTATAACGGTCCAATTTGATTACTTAGGTATGCTCAGTTCTATGTGTAGATAAGTTTATCTCGTTTCGTGCAATTTTGAACTGAACTTGGTCTATTGGCTTCTTTACCTAACGAAACGTTGTCCAAAAGCGAAACTACCAAGTTAAGACTTCTAAGAAAACTAAATAGAGTATAACGGTCCAATTTGATGCCTTAGGAATGCTCAAGTTCTATGCATAGAGAAGTTTTCATCGTTTCGTGCAATTTTGAACTTAACTTGGTCTATTGGCTTCTTACCTAACGAAACGTTGTCCAAAAAGCTAAAACTAGCAAGTTAAGACTTCTAAGAACACTAATAGAGTATAACGGTCCAATTTGATGCCTTAGGAATGCTCAGTTCTATGCAGTAGACAAGTTTTCCTCGTTTCGTGCAATTTTTGAACTTAACTTGGTCTATTGGCTTCTTTACCTAACGAAACGTTGTCCAAAAGCTAAACTAGCAAGTTAAGACTTCTAAGAACACTAAATAGAGTATAACGGTCCAATTTGATGCCTTAGGAATGCTCAGTTCTATGCATAGACAAGTTTTCTCGTTTCGTGCAATTTTGAACTTAACTTGGTCTATTGGCTTCTTTACCTAACGTAACGTTGTCCAAAAGCTAAACTAGAAGGTTAAGACTTCTAAGAACACTAAATAGAGTATAACGGTCCAGTTTGATGCCTTACGAATGCTCAATTGTATGCATGAACAAGTTTTTCACGTTTCGTGCAATTTTGAACTTAACTTGGTCTATTGGCTTCTTTACCTAAGGAAAATTGTCCAAAAGCTAAACTAGCAAGTTAAGACTTCTAAGAACACTAAATAGAGTATAAAGGTCCAATTTGATGCCTTAGGAATGCTCAATTCTATGCATAGACAAGTTTTTCATCGTTTCGTGTAATTTTGAACTTAACTTGGTCTATTGGCTTCTTTACCTAACGAAACGTTGTCCGAAAGCTAAACTAGAAAGCTAAAACTTCGAATAACACTAAATACAGTACAACGGTCCAATTTGATGCCTTAGGAATGCTCAGTTCTATGCGTAGACAAGTTTTCCTCGTGTCGTGCAATTTTAACTTAACTTAATCTATGGGCTTCTTTACCTAGTGAAACGTTATGGAAAAGCTAAACTAGCAAGTTAAAACTTCGTAAAACTCTAAATAGAGTATAACGGTCCAATTTGATGCCTTAGGAATGCCCAGTTCTATGCGTAGACAAGTTTTCCTCGTTACGTGTAATTTTGAACTTAACTTGGTCTATTGGCTTTTTTACCTAACGAAACGTTGTCCGAAAAGCTAAACTAGCAAGTTAAGAACTTCTAAGAACACTAAATAGAGTATAACGGTCCAATTTGATGCCTTAGGAATGCTCAATTCTATGCAGTAGACAAGTTTTTCATCGTTTCGTGCAATTTTAACTTAACTTGGTCTATGGGCTTCTTTACCTAGTGAAACGTTATGGAAAAGCTAAACTAGCAAGTTAAAACTTCGTAGAACACTAAATAGAGTATAACGGTCCAATTTGATGCCTTAGGAATGCCCAGTTCTATGCGTAGACAAGTTTTCCTCGTTTCGTGCAATTTTGAACTTAACTTGGTCTATTGGCTTCTTTACCTAACGAAACGTTGTCCAAAAGCTAAACTAGCGAGTTAAAACTTCATAGAACACTAAATAGAGTATAACGGTCCAATTTGATGCCTTAGGAATGCTCAGTTCTATGTGTAGACAAGTTTCTCTCGTTTCATGCAATTTTGAGCTTAACTTGGTCTATTGGCTATTTTACCTAACGTAACGTTGTCCAAAAGCTAAACTTGAAAGTTAAGACATCTAACAACACTAACTAGAGTATAACGGTCCAATTTGATGCCTTACGAATGCTCAATTGTATGCATGGACAAGTTTTTTACGTTTCGTACAATTTTGAACTTAACTTGGTCTATTGGCTTCTTTACCTAACGAAACGTTGTCCAAAAGCTAAACTAGCAAGTTAAGACTTCTAAGAACAGTAAGTAGAGTATAAAGGTCCAATTTGATGCCTTCGGAATGCTCAATTCTATGCATAGACAAGTTTTTACGTTTCGTGCAATTTTGAACTTAACTTGGTCTTTTGGCTTCTTTACCTAACGAAACGTTGTCCGAAAGCTAAACTAGCAAGTTAAGACTTCTAAGAACACTAAGTAGACTATAAAGGTCCAATTTGATGCCTTAGGAATTCTCAATTCTATGCATAGACAGGTTTTTCACGTTTCGTGTAATTTTGAATTTAACTTGGTCTATTGGCGTCTTTACCTAACGAAACGTTGTCCAAAAGCTAAACTAGCAAGTTAAAACTTCTAAGAACACTAAATAAAGTATAACGGTCCAATTTGATGCCTTAGGAATGCTCAATTCTATGCATAACCAAGTTTTTACGTTCCGTGCAATTTTGAACTTAACATGGTCTATTGGCTTCTTTACCTAACGAAACGTTGTCCGAAAGCTAAAGTAGCAAGTTAAGACTTCTAAGAACACTAAGTAGAGTATAAAGGTCCAATTTGATGCCTTAGGAATTCTCAATTCTATGCATAGACAAGTTTTTCACGTTTCGTGCAATTTTGAACTTAACTTGGTCTATTGGCGTCTTTACCTAACGAAACGTTGTCCAAAAGCTAAACTAGCAAGCTAAGACTTCTAAGAACACTAAATAGAGTATAACGGTCCAATTTGATGCCTTAGGAATGCCCAGTTCTATGCGTAGACAGGTTTTCCTCGTTTCGTCCAATTTTGAACTTAACTTGGTCTATTGGCTTCTTTACCTAACGAAATGTTGTCCAAAAGCTAAACTAGCGAGTTAAAACTTCATAGAACACTAAATAGAGTATAACGGTCCAATTTGATGCCTTAGGAATTCTCAATTCTATGCATAGACAAGTTTTTCACGTTTCATGCAATTTTGAACTTAACATGGTCTATTGGCGTCTTTACCTAACAAAACGTTGTCCAAAAGCTAAACTAGCAAGCTAAGACTTCTAAGAACACTAAATAGAGTATAACGGTCCACATTGATGCCTTAGGAATGCACAGTTCTATGCGTAGACAAGTTTTCCTCGTTTCGTGTAATTTTGAACTTAACTTGGTCTATTGGCTTCTTTACATAACGAAATGTTGTGCAAAAGCTGAACTAGCAAGTTAAAAATCAATATAACACTAAATAGAGTATAAAGGTCCAATTTGGTGCCTTAGGAATGCTCAGTTCAATGCGTAGACAAGTTTCTCCCATTTCATGCAATTTTGAGCTTAACTTGGTCTATTGGCTTCTTTACCTAACGTAACGTTGTCCAAAAGCTAAACCAGAAAGTTAAGACTTCCAAGAACACTAAATAGAGTATAACGGTCCAATTTGATGCCTTACGAATGCTCAATTGTATGCATGGATGAGTTTTTCACGTTTCGTGTAATTTTGAACTTAACTTGGTCTATTGGCTTCTTTACCTAACGATACGTTGTCGAAAGCCTAAACTAGCAAGTTAAGACTTCTAAGAACACTAAATAGAGTATAACGGTCCAATTTGATTCCTTGGGAATGCTCAATTCTATGCATAGACAAGTTTTTACGTTTCGTGCAATTTTGAACTTAACTTGGTCTATTGGCTTCTTTACCTAACGAAACGTTGTCCGAAAGCTAAACTAGAAAGTTAAGACTTCTAAGAACACTAAGTAGAGTATAAAGGTCCAATTTGATGCCTTAGGAATTCTCAATTCTATGCATAGACAAGTTTTTCACGTTTCGTGCAATTTTGAACTTAACTTGGTCTATTGGCGTCTTTACCTAACGAAACGTTGTCCAAAAGCTAAACTAGCAAGCTAAGACTTCTAAGAACACTAAATAGAGTATAACGGTCCAATTTGATGCCTTAGGAATGGCCAGTTCTATGCGTAGACAGGTTTTCCTCATTTCGTGCAATTTTGAACTTAACTTGGTCTATTGGCTTCTTTACCTAACGAAATGTTGTCTAGAAGCTAAACTAGCGAGTTAAAACTTCTTAGAACACTAAATAGAGTATAACGGTCCAATTTGATGCCTTAGGAATGCTCAATTCTATGCATAAATAAGTTTTTACGTTTCGTACAATTTTGAACTTAACATGGTCTATTGGCTTCTTTACCTAACGAAACGTTGTCCGAAAGCTAAAGTAGCAAGTTAAGACTTCGAAGAACACTAAGTAGAGTATAAAGGTCAAATTTGATGCCTTTGGAATTCTCAATTCTATGCATAGACAAGTTTTTACGTTTCGTGCAATTTTGAACTTAACTTGGTCTATTGGCTTCTTTACCTAACGAAACGTTGTCCGAAAGCTAAACTAGCAAGTTAAGACTTCTAAGAACACTAAGTAGAGTATAAAGGTCCAATTTGATGCCTTAGGAATTCTCAATTCTATGAATAGACAAGTTTTTCACGTTTCGTGCAATTTTGAACTTAACTTGGTCTATTGGCGTCTTTACCTAACGAAACGTTGTCCAAAAGCTAAACTAGCAAGCTAAGACTTCTAAGAACACTAAATAGAGTATAACGGTCCAATTTGATGCCTTAGGAATGGCCAGTTCTATGCGTAGACAGGTTTTCCTCATTTCGTGCAATTTTGAACTTAACTTGGTCTATTGGCTTCTTTACCTAACGAAATGTTGTCCAGAAGCTACACTAGCGAGTTAAAACTTCTTAGAACACTAAATAGAGTATAACGGTCCAATTTGATGCCTTAGGAATGCTCAATTCTATGCATAAACAAGTTTTTACGTTTCGTACAATTTTGAACTTAACATGGTCTATTGGCTTCTTTACCCAACGAAACGTTGTCCGAAAGCCAAAGTAGCAAGTTAAGACTTCGAAGAACACTAAGTAGAGTATAAAGGTCCAATTTGATGCCTTAGGAATTCTCAATTCTATGCATAGACAAGTTTTTCACGTTTCATGCAATTTTGAACTTAACTTGGTTTATTGGCGTCTTTACCTAACGAAACGTTGTCCAAAACCTAAACTAGCAAGCTAAGACTTCTAAGAACACTAAATAGAGTTTAACGGTCCACATTGATGCCTTAGGAATGCCCAGTTCTATGCGTAGACAAGTTTTCCTCGTTTCGTGCAATTTTGAACTTAACTTGGTCTATTGGCTTCTTTACATAACGAAATGTTGTCCAAAAGCCTTACTAGCGAGTTAAAACTTCATAGAACACTAAATAGAGTATAACAGTCCAATTTGGTGCCTTAGGAATGCTCAGTTCAATGCGTAGACAAGTTTCTCTCGTTTCATGCAATTTTGAGCTTAACTTGGTCTATTGGCTTCTTTACCTAACGTAACGTTGTTCAAAAGCTAAACTAAAAAGTTAAGACTTCTAAGAACACTAAATAGAGTATAACGATCCAATTTGATGCCTTACGAATGCTCAATTGTATGCATGGATGAGTTTTTCACGTTTCGTGCAATTTTGAACTTAACTTGGTCTATTGGCTTCTTTACCTAACGAAACGCTGTCCAAAGCCTAAACTAGCAAGTTAAGACTTCTAAGAACACTAAATAGAGTATAACGGTCCAATTTGATGCCTTAGGAATGCTCAATTCTATGCATAGACAAGTTTTTACGTTTCGTGCAATTTTGAACTTAACTTGGTCTATTGGCTTCTTTACCTAACGAAACGTTGTCCAAAGCCTAAACTAGCAAGTTAAGACTTCTAAGAACACTAAATAAAGTATAACGGTCCAATTTGATGCCTTAGGAAAGCTCAATTCTATGCATAACCAAGTTTTTACGTTCCGTGCAATTTTGAACTTAACATGGTCTATTGGCTTCTTTACCTAACGAAACGTTGTCCGAAAGCTAAAGTAGCAAGTTAAGACTTCTAAGAACACTAAGTAGAGTATAAAGGTCCAATTTGATGCCTTAGGAATTCTCAATTCTATGCATAGACAAGTGTTTCACGTTTCGTGTAATTTTGAACTTAACTTGGTCTATTGGCGTCTTTACCTAACGAAACGTTGTCCAAAAGCTAAACTAGCAAGTTAAGACTTCTAAGAACACTAAATAAAGTACAACGGTCCAATTTGATGCCTTAGGAATGCTCAATTCTATGCATAGACAAGTCTTTCACGTTTCGTGCAATTTTGAACTTAACTTGGTCCATTGGCTTCTTTACCTAACGAAACGTTTTCCGAACTAAACTAGCATGTTAAGACTTCTAAGAACACTAAATAGAGTATAACGGTCCAGTTTGATGCCTTAGGAATGCTCAGTTCTATGCGTAGACAAGTTTTCCTCATTTCGTGCAATTATGAACTTAACTTGGTCTATTGGCTTCTTTACCTAACGAAATGTTGTCCAAAAGCTAAACTAGCGAGTTAAAACTTCATAGAACACCAAATAGAGTATAACGGTCCAATTTGATGCCTAAGGAATGCTCAGTTCTATGCGTAGACAAGTTTTCTCTCGTTTCGTGCAATTTTGAGCTTAACTTGGTCTATTGGCTTCTTTACCTAACGTAACGTTGTCCAAAAGCTAAACTAGAAAGTTAAGACATCTAAGTACACTAAATAGAGTATAACCGTCCAATTTGATGCCTTACGAACGCTCAATTGTATGCATGGACAAGTTTTTCACGTTTCGTGAATTTTTGAACTTAACTTGGTCTATTGGTTTCTTTACCTAACGAAACGTTGTCCAAAAGCTAAACTAGCAAGTTAAGACTTCTAAGAACACTAAATAGAGTATAACGGTCCAATTTGATGCCTTAGGAATGCTCAATTCTATGCATAGACAAGTTTTTACGTTTCGTGCAATTTTAAACTTAACATGGTCTATTGGCTTCTTTACCTAACGAAACGTTGTCCAAAAGCTAAACTAACAAGTTAAGACTTCTAAGAACAGTAAGTAGAGTATAAAGGTCCAATTTGATGCCTTAGGAATTCTCAATTCTATGCATAGACAAGTTTTTCACGTTTCGGGCAATTTTGAACTTAACCTGGTCTATTGGCTTCTTTAGCTAACGAAACAATGTCCAAAAGCTAAACTAGCAATTTAAGACTTCTAAGAACACTAAATAGAGTATAACGGTCCAATTTGATGCCTTAGGAATGCTCAATTCTATCCATAGACAAGTCTTTCACGTTTCGTGCAATTTTGAACTTAACTTGGTCCATTGGCTTCTTTACCTAACGAAACGTTTTCCGAACTAAACTAGCATGTTAAGACTTCTAAGAACACTAAATAGAGTATAACGGTCCAGTTTGATGCCTTAGGAATGCTCAGTTCTATGCGTAGACAAGTTTTCCTCATTTCGTACAATTATGAACTTAACTTGGTCTATTGGCTTCTTTACCTAACGAAATGTTGTCCAAAAGCTAAACTAGCGAGTTAAAACTTCATAGAACACCAAATAGAGTATAACGGTCCAATTTGATGCCTAAGGAATGCTCAGTTCTATGCGTAGACAAGTTTCTCTCGTTTCGTGCAATTTTGAGCTTAACGTGGTCTATTGGCTTCTTTACCTAACGTAACGTTGTCCAAAAGCTAAACTAGAAAGTTAAGACATCTAAGTACACTAAATAGAGTATAACCGTCCAATTTGATGCCTTACGAACGCTCAATTGTATGCATGGACAAGTTTTTCACGTTTCGTGAATTTTTGAACTTAACTTGGTCTATTGGTTTCTTTACCTAACGAAACGTTGTCCAAAAGCTAAACTAGCAAGTTAAGACTTCTAAGAACACTAAATAGAGTATAACGGTCCAATTTGATGCCTTAGGAATGCTCAATTCTATGCATAGACAAGTTTTTACGTTTCGTGCAATTTTAAACTTAACATGGTCTATTGGCTTCTTTACCTAACGAAACGTTGTCCAAAAGCTAAACTAACAAGTTAAGACTTCTAAGAACAGTAAGTAGAGTATAAAGGTCCAATTTGATGCCTTAGGAATTCTCAATTCTATGCATAGACAAGTTTTTCACGTTTCGGGCAATTTTGAACTTAACCTGGTCTATTGGCTTCTTTAGCTAACGAAACAATGTCCAAAAGCTAAACTAGCAATTTAAGACTTCTAAGAACACTAAATAGAGTATAACGGTCCAATTTGATGCCTTAGGAATGCTCAATTCTATGCATAGACAAGTTTTTACGTTTCGTGCAATTTTAAACTTAACATGGTCTATTGGCTTCTTTACCTAACGAAACGTTGTCCGAAAGCTAAACTAACAAGTTAAGACTTCTAAGAACAGTAAGTAGAGTATAAAGGTCCAATTTGATGCCTTAGGAATTCTCAATTCTATGCATAGACAAGTTTTTCACGTTTCGGGCAATTTTGAACTTAACCTGGTCTATTGGCTTCTTTAGCTAACGAAACAATGTCCAAAAGCTAAACTAGCAATTTAAGACTTCTAAGAACACTAAATAGAGTATAACGGTCCAATTTGATGCCTTAGGAATGCTCAATTCTATGCATAGACAAGTCTTTCACGTTTCGTGCAATTTTATACTTAACATGGTCTATTGGCTTCTTTACCTAACGAAACGTTGTCCGAAAGCTAATGTAGCAAGTTAAGACTTCTAAGAACACTAAGTAGAGTATAAAGGTCCAATTTGATGCCTTAGGAATTCTCAATTCTATGCGTAGACAAGTTTTCCTCGTTTCGTGCAATTTTGAACTTAACTTGGTCTATTGGCTTCTTTACCTAACGAAATGTTGTCCAAAAGCTAAACTAGCGAGTTAAAACTTCATAGAACACTAAATAGAGTATAACGGTCCAATTTGATGCCTTAGGAATGCTCAATTCTATGCATAAACAAGTTTTTACGTTTTGGGCAATTTTGAACTTAACATGGTCTATTGGCTTCTTTACCTAACGAAACGTTGTCCGAAAGCTAAAGTAGCAAGTTAAGACTTCTAAGAACACTAAGTAGAGTATAAAGGTCCAATTTGATGCCTTAGGAATTCTCAATTCTATGCATAGACAAGTTTTTCACGTTTCGTGCAATTTTGAACTTAACTTGGTCTATTGGCGTCTTTACCTAACGAAACGTTGTCCAAAAGCTAAACTAGCAAGCTAAGACTTCTAAGAACACTAAATAGAGTATAACGGTCCACATTGATGCCTTAGGAATGCCCAGTTCTATGCGTAGACAAGTTTTTCTCGTTTCGTGCAATTTTGAACTTAACTTGGTCTATTGGCTTCTTTACATAACGAAATGTTGTCCAAAAGCTAAACTCGCGAGTTAAAACTTCATAAAACACTAAATAGAGTATAACGGTCCAATTTGGTGCCTTAGGAATGCTCAGTTCAATGCATAGACAAGTTTCTCTCGTTTCATGCAATTTTGAGCTTAACTTGGTCTATTGGCTTCTTTACCTAACGTAACGTTCTCCAAAAGCTAAACTAGAAAGTTAAGACTTTTAAGAACACTAAATAGAGTATAACGGTCCAATTTGATGCCTTACGAATGCTCAATTGTTTGCATCGATGAGTTTTTCACGTTTCGTGCAATTTTGAACTTAACTTGGTCTATTGGCTTCTTTACCTAACGAAACGTTGTCCAAAGCCTAAACTAGCAAGTTAAGACTTCTAAGAACACTAAATAGAGTATAACGGTCCAATTTGATGCCTTAGGAATGCTCAATTCTATGCATAGACAAGTTTTTACGTTTCGTGCAATTTTGAACTTAACTTGGTCTATTGGCTTCTTTACCTAACGAAACGTTGTCCGAAAGCTAAACTAGCAAGTTAAGACTTCTAAGAACACTAAGTAGAGTATAAAGGTCCAATTTGATGTCTTAGGAATTCTCAATTCTATGCATAGACAAGTTTTTCACGTTTCGTGTAATTTTGAACTTAACTTCGTCTATTGGCGTCTTTACCTAACGAAACGTTGTCCAAAAGCTAAACTAGCAAGTTAAGACTTCTAAGAACACTAAATAAAGTACAACGGTCCAATTTGATGCCTTAGGAATGCTCAATTCTATGCATAGACAAGTTTTTTACGTTTCGGGCAATTTGGAACTTAACCTGGTCTATTTGCTTGTTTACCTAACGAAACGTTGTCCAAAAGCTAAACTAGCAAGTTAAGCCTTCTAAGAACACTAAATAGAGTATAACGGTCCAATTTGATGCCTTAGGAATGCTCAATTCTTTGCATAGACAAGTCTTTCACGTTTCGTGCAATTTTGAACTTAACTTGGTCCATTGGCTTCTTTACCTAACGAAACGTTTTCCGAACTAAACTAGCATGTTAAGACTTCTAAGAACACTAAATAGAGTATAACGGCCCAATTCGATGCCTTAGGAATGCTCAATTCTATGCATAGACAAGTTTTTCACGTTTCGAGCAATTCTGAACTTAATCTGGTCTATTGGCTTATGTACCTAACGAAACGTTGTCCAAAAGCTAAACTAGCAAGTTAAGAATTTTAAGAACACTAAATAGAGTACAAAGATCCAATTTCATGCCTTAGGAATGCTCAATTCTATGCATATACAAGTTTTTCACGTTTCGGACAATTTTGAACTTAACCTGGTCTATTGGCTTCTTTACCTAACGAAACGTTGTCCAAAAGCTAAACTAGCAATTTAAGACTTCTAAGAACACTAAATAGAGTATAACGGTCCAATTTGATGCCTTAGGAATGCTCAATTATATGCATAGACAATTCTTTCACGTTTCGTGCAATTTTGAACTTAACTTGGTCCATTGGCTTCTTTACCTAACGAAACGTTTTCCGAACTAAACTAGCATGTTAAGACTTCTAAGAACACTAAATAGAGTATAACGGTCCAGTTTGATGCCTTAGGAATGCTCAGTTCTATGCGTAGACAAGTTTTCCTCATTTCGTGCAATTATGAACTTAACTTGGTCTATTGGCTTCTTTACCTAACGAAATGTTGTCCAAAAGCTAAACTAGCGAGTTAAAACTTCATAGAACACCAAATAGAGTATAACGGTCCAATTTGATGCCTAAGGAATGCTCAGTTCTATGCGTAGACAAGTTTCTCTCGTTTCGTGCAATTTTGAGCTTAACTTGGTCTATTGGCTTCTTTACCTAACGTAACGTTGTCCAAAAGCTAAACTAGAAAGTTAAGACATCTAAGTACACTAAATAGAGTATAACCGTCCAATTTGATGCCTTACGAACGCTCAACTGTATGCATGGACAAGTTTTTCACGTTTCGTGAATTTTTGAACTTAACTTGGTCTATTGGTTTCTTTACCTAACGAAACGTTGTCCAAAAGCTAAACTAGCAAGTTAAGACTTCTAAGAACACTAAATAGAGTATAACGGTCCAATTTGATGCCTTAGGAATGCTCAATTCTATGCATAGACAAGTTTTTACGTTTCGTGCAATTTTAAACTTAACATGGTCTATTGGCTTCTTTACCTAACGAAACATTGTCCGAAAGCTAAACTAACAAGTTAAGACTTCTAAGAACAGTAAGTAGAGTATAAAGGTCCAATTTTATGCCTTAGGAATTCTCAATTCTATGCATAGACAAGTTTTTCACGTTTCGGGCAATTTTGAACTTAACCTGGTCTATTGGCTTCTTTACCTAACGAAACGTTGTCCAAAAGCTAAACTAGCAATTTAAGACTTCTAAGAACACTAAATAGAGTATAACGGTCCAATTTGATGCCTTAGGAATGCTCAATTCTATGCATAGACAAGTCTTTCACGTTTCGTGCAATTTTATACTTAACTTGGTCCATTGGCTTCTTTACCTAACGAAACGTTTTCCGAACTAAACTAGCATGTTAAGACTTCTAAGAACACTAAATAGAGTATAACGGTCCAGTTTGATGCATTAGGAATGCTCAGTTCTATGCGTAGACAAGTTTTTCTCATTTCGTGCAATTATGAACTTAACTTGGTCTATTGGCTTCTTTACCTAACGAAATGTTGTCCAAAAGCTAAACTAGCGAGTTAAACTTCATAGAACACCAAATAGAGTATAACGGTCCAATTTGATGCCTAAGGAATGCTCAGTTCTATGCGTAGACAAGTTTCTCTCGTTTCGTGCAATTCTGAGCTTAACTTGGTCTATTGGCTTCTTTACCTAATGTAACGTTGTCCAAAAGCTAAACTAGAAAGTTAAGACATCTAAGTACACTAAATAGAGTATAACGGTCCAATTTGATGCCTTACGAATGCTCAATTCTATGCATAAACAAGTTTTTACGTTTCGTGCAATTTTGAACTTAACATGGTCTATTGGCTTCTTTACCTAACGAAACGTTGTCCGAAAGCTAAAGTAGCAAGTTAAGACTTCGAAGAACACTAAGTAGAGTATAAAGGTCCAATTTGATGCCTTAGGAATTCTCAATTCTATGCATAGACAAGTTTTTCACGTTTCATGTAATTTTGAACTTAACTTGGTATATTGACGTCTTTACCTAACGAAACGTTGTCCAAAACCTAAACTAGCAAGCTAAGACTTCTAAGAACACTAAATAGAGTTTAACGGTCCACATTGATGCCTTAGGAATGCCCAGTTCTATGCGTAGACAAGTTTTCCTCGTTTCGTGCAATTTTGAACTTAACTTGGTCTATTGGCTTCTTTACATAACGAAATGTTGTCCAAAAGCCTTACTAGCGTGTTAAAACTTCATAGAACACTAAATAGAGTATAAAGGTCCAATTTGGTGCCTTAGGAATGCTCAATTCAATGCGTAGACAAGTTTCTCTCGTTTCATGCAATTTTGAGCTTAACTTGGTCTATTGGCTTCTTTACCTAACGTAACGTTGTCCAAAAGCTAAACTAGAAAGTTAAGACTTCTAAGAACACTAAATAGAGTATAACGGTCCAATTTGATGCCTTACGAATGCTCAATTGTATGCATGCATGAGTTTTTCACGTTTCGTGCAATTTTGAACTTAACTTGGTCTATTGGCTTCTTTACCTAACGAAACGTTGTCCAAAGCCTAAACTAGCAAGTTAAGACTTCTAAGAACACTAAATAGAGTATAACGGTCCAATTTGATGCCTTAGGAATGCTCAATTCTATGCATAGACAAGTTTTTACGTTTCGTGCAATTTTGAACTTAACTTGGTCTATTGGCTTCTTTACCTAACGAAACGTTGTCCAAAGTCTAAACTAGCAAGTTAAGACTTCTAAGAACACTAAATAAAGTATAACGGTCCAATTTGATGCCTTAGGAATGCTCAATTCTATGCATAACCAAGTTTTTACGTTCCGTGCAATTTTGAACTTAACATGGTCTATTGGCTTCTTTACCTAACGAAACGTTGTCCGAAAGCTAAACTAGCAAGTTAAGACTTCTAAGAACACTAAGTAGAGTATAAAGGTCCAATTTGATGCCTTAGGATTTCTCAATTCTATGCGTAGACAAGTTTTCCTCGTTTCGTGCAATTTTGAACTTAACTTGGTCTATTGGCTTCTTTACCTAACGTAACGTTCTCCAAAAGCTAAACTAGAAAGTTAAGACTTTTAAGAACACTAAATAGAGTATAACGGTCCAATTTGATGCCTTACGAATGCTCAATTGTTTGCATCGATGAGTTTTTCACGTTTCGTGCAATTTTGAACTTAACTTGGTCTATTGGCTTCTTTACCTAACGAAACGTTGTCCAAAGCCTAAACTAGCAAGTTAAGACTTCTAAGAACACTAAATAGAGTATAACGGTCCAATTTGATGCCTTAGGAATGCTCAATTCTATGCATAGACAAGTTTTTACGTTTCGTGCAATTTTGAACTTAACTTGGTCTATTGGCTTCTTTACCTAACGAAACGTTGTCCGAAAGCTAAACTAGCAAGTTAAGACTTCTAAGAACACTAAGTAGAGTATAAAGGTCCAATTTGATGTCTTAGGAATTCTCAATTCTATGCATAGACAAGTTTTTCACGTTTCGTGTAATTTTGAACTTAACTTCGTCTATTGGCGTCTTTACCTAACGAAACGTTGTCCAAAAGCTAAACTAGCAAGTTAAGACTTCTAAGAACACTAAATAAAGTACAACGGTCCAATTTGATGCCTTAGGAATGCTCAATTCTATGCATAGACAAGTTTTTTACGTTTCGGGCAATTTGGAACTTAACCTGGTCTATTTGCTTGTTTACCTAACGAAACGTTGTCCAAAAGCTAAACTAGCAAGTTAAGCGTTCTAAGAACACTAAATAGAGTATAACGGTCCAATTTGATACCTTAGGAATGCTCAATTCTTTGCATAGACAAGTCTTTCACGTTTCGTGCAATTTTGAACTTAACTTGGTCCATTGGCTTCTTTACCTAACGAAACGTTTTCCGAACTAAACTAGCATGTTAAGACTTCTAAGAACACTAAATAGAGTATAACGGTCCAGTTTGATGCATTAGGAATGCTCAGTTCTATGCGTAGACAAGTTTTTCTCATTTCGTGCAATTATGAACTTAACTTGGTCTATTGGCTTCTTTACCTAACGAAATGTTGTCCAAAAGCTAAACTAGCGAGTTAAACTTCATAGAACACCAAATAGAGTATAACGGTCCAATTTGATGCCTAAGGAATGCTCAGTTCTATGCGTAGACAAGTTTCTCTCGTTTCGTGCAATTCTGAGCTTAACTTGGTCTATTGGCTTCTTTACCTAATGTAACGTTGTCCAAAAGCTAAACTAGAAAGTTAAGACATCTAAGTACACTAAATAGAGTATAACGGTCCAATTTGATGCCTTACGAATGCTCAATTCTATGCATAAACAAGTTTTTACGTTTCGTGCAATTTTGAACTTAACATGGTCTATTGGCTTCTTTACCTAACGAAACGTTGTCCGAAAGCAAAAGTAGCAAGTTAAGACTTCGAAGAACACTAAGTAGAGTATAAAGGTCCAATTTGATGCCTTAGGAATTCTCAATTCTATGCATAGACAAGTTTTTCACGTTTCATGCAATTTTGAACTTAACTTGGTATATTGGCGTCTTTACCTAACGAAACGTTGTCCAAAACCTAAACTAGCAAGCTAAGACTTCTAAGAACACTAAATAGAGTTTAACGGTCCACATTGATGCCTTAGGAATGCCCAGTTCTATGCGTAGACAAGTTTTCCTTGTTTCGTGCAATTTTGAACTTAACTTGGTCTATTGGCTTCTTTACATAACGAAATGTTGTCCAAAAGCCTTACTAGCGAGTTAAAACTTCATAGAACACTAAATAGAGTATAAAGGTCCAATTTGGTGCCTTAGGAATGCTCAATTCAATGCGTAGACAAGTTTCTCTCGTTTCATGCAATTTTGAGCTTAACTTGGTCTATTGGCTTCTTTACCTAACGTAACGTTGTCCAAAAGCTAAACTAGAAAGTTAAGACTTCTAAGAACACTAAATAGAGTATAACGGTCCAATTTGATGCCTTACGAATGCTCAATTGTATGCATGCATGAGTTTTTCACGTTTCGTGCAATTTTGAACTTAACTTGGTCTATTGGCTTCTTTACCTAACGAAACGTTGTCCAAAGCCTAAACTAGCAAGTTAAGACTTCTAAGAACACTAAATAGAGTATAACGGTCCAATTTGATGCCTTAGGAATGCTCAATTCTATGCATAGACAAGTTTTTACGTTTCGTGCAATTTTGAACTTAACTTGGTCTATTGGCTTCTTTACCTAACGAAACGTTGTCCAAAGCCTAAACTAGCAAGTTAAGACTTCTAAGAACACTAAATAAAGTATAACGGTCCAATTTGATGCCTTAGGAATGCTCAATTCTATGCATAACCAAGTTTTTACGTTCCGTGCAATTTTGAACTTAACATGGTCTATTGGCTTCTTTACCTAACGAAACGTTGTCCGAAAGCTAAAGTAGCAAGTTAAGACTTCTAAGAACACTAAGTAGAGTATAAAGGTCCAATTTGATGCCTTAGGAATTCTCAATTCTATGCGTAGACAAGTTTTCCTCGTTTCGTGCAATTTTGAACTTAACTTGGTCTATTGGCTTCTTTACCTAACGAAATGTTGTCCAAAAGCTAAACTAGCGAGTTAAAACTTCATAGAACACTAAATAGAGTATAACGGTCCAATTTGATGCCTTAGGAATGCTCAATTCTATGCATAAACAAGTTTTTACGTTTCGGGCAATTTTGAACTTAACATGGTCTATTGGCTTCTTTACCTAACGAAACGTTGTCCGAAAGCTAAAGTAGCAAGTTAAGACTTCTAAGAACACAAAGTAGAGTATAAAGGTCCAATTTGATGCCTTAGGAATTCTCAATTCTATGCATAGACAAGTTTTTCACGTTTCGTGCAATTTTGAACTTAACTTGGTCTATTGGTGTATTTACCTAACGAAACGTTGTCCAAAAGCTAAACTAGCAAGCTAAGACTTCTAAGAACACTAAATAGAGTATAACGGTCCAATTTGATGCCTTAGGAATGCCCAGTTCTATGCGTAGACAAGTTTTCCTCGTTTCGTGCAATTTTGAACTTAACTTGGTCTATTGGCTTCTTTACCTAACGAAATGTTGTCCAAAAGCTAAACTAGCGAGTTAAAACTTCATAGAACACTAAATAGAGTATAACAGTCCAATTTGATGCCTTAGGAATGCTCAATTCTATGCATAAACAAGTTTTTACGTTTCGTGCAATTTTGAACTTAACATGGTCTATTGGCTTCTTTACCTAACGAAACATTGTCTGAAAGCTAAAGTAGCAAGTTAAGACTTCTAAGAACACTAAGTAGAGTATAAAGGTCCAATTTGATGCCTTAGGAATTCTCAATTCTATGCATAGACAAGTTTTTCACGTTTCATGCAATTTTGAACTTAACTTGGTCTATTGGCGTCTTTACCTAACAAAACGTTGTCCAAAAGCTAAACTAGCATGCTAAGACTTCTAAGAACACTAAATAGAGTATAACGGTCCACATTGATGCCTTAGGAATGCCCAGTTCTATGCGTAGACAAGTTTTACTCGTTTCGTGCAATTTTGAACTTAACTTGGTCTATAGGCTTCTTTACATAACGAAATGTTGTCCAAAAGCTAAACTAGCAAGTTAAAACTTCATAGAACACTAAATAGAGTATAAAGGTCCAATTTGGTGCCTTAGGAATGCTCAGTTCAATGCGTAGACAAGTTTCTCTCGTTTCATGCAATTTTGAGCTTAACTTGGTCTATTGGCTTCTTTACCTAACGTAACGTTGTCCAAAAGCTAAACTAGAAAGTTAAGACTTCCAAGAACACTAAATAGAGTATAACGGTCCAATTTGATGCCTTACGAATGCTCAATTGTATGCATGGATGAGTTTTTCACGTTTCGTGCAATTTTGAACTTAACTTGGTCTATTGGCTTCTTTACCTAACGAAACGTTGTCCAAAGCTAAACTAGCAAGTTAAGACTTCTAAGAACACTAAATAGAGTATAAAGGTCCAATTTGATACCTTAGGAATGCTCAATTCTATGCATAGACAAGTTTTTACGTTTCGTGCAATTTTGAACTTAACTTGGTCTATTGGCTTCTTTAGCTAACGAAACGTTGTCCAAAGCCTAAACTAGCAAGTTAAGACTTCTAAGAACACTAAATAAAGTATAACGGTCCAATTTGATGCCTTAGGAATGCTCAATTCTATGCATAACCAAGTTTTTACGTTCCGTGCAATTTTGAACTTAACATGGTCTATTGGCTTCTTTACCTAACGAAACGTTGTCCGAAAGCTAAAATAACAAGTTAAGACTTCTAAGAACACTAAGTAGAGTATAAAGGTCCAATTTGATGACTTAGGAATTCTCAATTCTATGCATAGACAAGTTTTTCACGTTTCGTGCAATTTTGAACTTAACTTGGTCTATTGGCGTATTTACCTAACGAAACGTTGTCCAAAAGCTAAACTAGCAAGCTAAGACTTCTAAGAACACTAAATAGAGTATAACGGTCCACATTGATGCCTTAGGAATGCCCAGTTCTATGCGTAGACAAGTTTTCCTCGTTTCGTGCAATTTTGAACTTAACTTGGTCTATTGGCTTCTTTACATAACGAAATGTTGTCCAAAAGCTAAACTAGCGAGTTAAAACTTCATAAAACACTAAATAGAGTATAACGGTCCAATTTGGTGCCTTAGGAATGCTCAGTTCAATGCATAGACAAGTTTCTCTCGTTTCATGCAATTTTGAGCTTAACTTGTTCTATTGGCTTCTTTACCTAACGTAACGTTGTCCAAAAGCTAAACAAGAAAGTTAAGACTTCTAAGAACACTAAATAGAGTATAACGGTCCAATTTGATGCCTTAGGAATGCTCAATTGTATGCATGGATGAGTTTTTCACGTTTCGTGCAATTTTGAACTTAACTTGGTCTATTGGCTTCTTTACCTAACGAAACGTTGTCCAAAGCCTAAGCTAGCAAGTTAAGACTTCTAAGAACACTAAATAGAGTATAACGGTCCAATTTGATGCCTTAGGAATGCTCAATTCTATGCATAGACAAGTTTTTCACGTTTCGGGCAATTTTGAACTTAACCTGGTCTATTGGCTTCTTTACCTAACGAAACGTTGTCCAAAAGCTAAACTAGCAATTTAAGACTTCTACGAACACTAAATAGAGTATAACGGTCTAATTTGATGCCTTAGGAATGCTCAATTCTATGCATAGACAAGTCTTTCACGTTTCGTGCATTTTTGAACTTAACTTGGTCTATTGGCTTCTTTACCTAACGAAACGTTGTCCGAAAGCTAAACTAGCAAGTTAAGACTTCTAAGAACACTAAGTAGAGTATAAAGGTCCAATTTGATGCCTTAGGAATTCTCAATTCTATGCAGAGACAAGTTTTTCACGTTTCGTGTAATTTTGAACTTAACTTGGTCTATTGGCGTCTTTACCTAACGAAACGTTGTCCAAAAGCTAAACTAGCAAGTTAAGACTTCTAAGAACACTAAATAGAGTATAACGGCCCAATTCGATGCCTTAGGATTGCTCAATTCTAAGCATAGACAAGTTTTTCACGTTTCGGGCAATTTTGAACTTAACCTGGTCTATTGGCATATGTACCTAACGAAACGTTGTCCAAAAGCTAAACTAGCAAGTTAAGACTTCTAAGAACACTAAATAGAGTACAAAGATCCAATTTGATGCCTTAGGAATGCTCAATTCTATGCATAGACAAGTTTTTCACGTTTCGGGCAATTTTGAACTTAACCTGGTCTATTGGCTTCTTTACCTAACGAAACGTTGTCCAAAAGCTAAACTAGCAATTTAAGACTTCTAAGAACACTAAATAGAGTATAACGGTCTAATTTGATGCCTTAGGAATGCTCAATTCTATGCATAGACAAGTCTTTCACGTTTCGTGCAATTTTGAACTTAACTTGGTCCATTGGCTTCTTTACCTAACGAAACGTTTTCCGAACTAAACTAGCATGTTAAGACTTCTAAGAACACTAAATAGAGTATAACGATCCAGTTTGATGCCTTAGGAATGCTCAGTTCTATGCGTGGACAAGTTTTCCTCATTTCGTGCAATTATGAACTTAACTTGGTCTATTGGCTTCTTTACCTAACGAAATGTTGTCCAAAAGCTAAACTAGCGAGTTAAAACTTCATAGAGCACCAAATAGAGTATAACGGTCCAATTTGATGCCTAAGGAATGCTCAGTTCTATGCGTAGACAAGTTTCTCTCTTTTCGCGCAATTTTAAGCTTAACTTGGTCTATTGGCTTCTTTACCTAACGTAACGTTGTCCAAAAGCTAAACTAGAAAGTTAAGACATCTAAGTACACTAAATAGAGTATAACCGTCCAATTTGATGCCTTACGAATGCTCAATTGTATGCATGGACAAGTTTTTCACGTTTCGTGAATTTTTGAACTTAACTTGGTCTATTGGCTTCTTTACCTAACGAAACGTTGTCCAAAAGCTAAACTAGCAAGTTAAGACTTCTAAGAACACTAAATAGAGTATAACGGTCCAAATTGATGCCTTAGGAATGCTCAATTCTATGCATAGACAAGTTTTTACGTTTCGTGCAATTTTGAACTTAACATGGTCTATTTGCTTCTTTACCTAACGAAACGTTGTCCGAAAGCTAAAATAACAAGTTAAGACTTCTAAGAACACTAAGTAGAGTATAAAGGTCCAATTTGATGCCTTAGGAATTCTCAATTCTATGCATAGACAAGTTTTTCACGTTTCGTGCAATTTTGAACTTAACTTGGTCTATTGGCGTCTTTACCTAACGAAACGTTGTCCAAAAGCTAAACTAGCAAGCTAAGACTTCTAAGAACACTAAATAGAGTATAACGGTCCACATTGATGCCTTAGGAATGCCCAGTTCTATGCGTAGACAAGTTTTTCTCGTTTCGTGCAATTTTGAACTTAACTTGGTCTATTGGCTTCTTTACATAACGAAATGTTGTCCAAAAGTTAAACTAGCGAGTGAAAACTTCATAAAACACTAAATAGAGTATAATGGTCCAATTTGGTGCCTTAGGAATGCTCAGTTCAATGCATAGACAAGTTTCTCTCGTTTCATGCAATTTTGAGCTTAACTTGGTCTATTGGCTTCTTTACCTAACGTAACGTTGTCCAAAAGCTAAACTAGAAAGTTAAGACTTCTAAGAACACTAAATAGAGTATAACGGTCCAATTTGATGCCTTAGTAATGCTCAATTGTATGCATGGATGAGTTTTTCACGTTTCGTGCAATTTTGAACTTAACTTGGTATATTGGCTTCTTTACCTAACGAAACGTTGTCCAAAGCCTAAACTAGCAAGTTAAGACTTCTAAGAACAGTAAATAGAGTATAACGGTCCAATTTGATTTCTTAGGAATGCTCAATTCTATGCATAGACAAGTTTTTACGTTTCGTGCAATTTTGAACTTAACATGGTCTATTGGCTTCTTTACCTAACGAAACGTTGTCCGAAAGCTAAACTAGCAAGTTAAGACTTCTAAGAACACTAAGTAGAGTATAAAGGTCCAATTTGATGCCTTAGGAATTCTCAATTCTATGCATAGACAAGTTTTTCACGTTTCGTGTAATTTTGAACTTAACTTGGTCTATTGGCGTCTTTACCTAACGAAACGTTGTCCAAAAGCTAAACTAGCAAGTTAAGACTTCTAAGAACACTAAATAAAGTACAACGGTCCAATTTGATGCCTTAGGAATGCTCAATTCTATGCATAGACAAGTTTTTTACGTTTCGGGCAATTTTGAACTTAACCTGGTCTATTTGCTTGTTTACCTAACGAAACGTTGTCCCAAAGCTAAACTAGCAAGTTAAGCCTTCTATGAACACTAAATAGAGTATAACGGTCCAATTTAATGCCTTAGGAATGCTCAATTCTTTGCATAGACAAGTCTTTCACGTTTCGTGCAATTTTGAACTTAACTTGGTCCATTTGCTTCTTTACCTAACGAAACGTTTTCCAAACTAAACTAGCATGTTAAGACTTCTAAGAACACTAAATAGAGTATAACGGCCCAATTCGATGCCTTAGGAATGCTCAATTCTATGCATAGACAAGTTTTTCACGTTTCGGGCAATTTTGAACTTAACCTGGTCTATTGGCTTATGTACCTAACGAAACGTTGTCCAAAAGCTAAACTAGCAAGCTAAGACTTCTAAGAATACTAAATAGAGTATAACGGTCCACATTGATGCCTTAGGAATGCCCAGTTCTATGCGTAGACAAGTTTTCCTCGTTTCGTGCAATTTTGAACTTAACTTGGTCTATTCGCTTCTTTACATAACGAAATGTTGTCCAAAAGCTAAACTAGCGAGTTAAAACTTCATAAAACACTAAATAGAGTATAACGGTCCAATTTGGTGCCTTAGAAATGCTCAGTTCAATGCATAGACAAGTTTCTCTCGTTTCATGCAATTTTGAGCTTAACTTGGTCTACTGGCTTCTTTACCTAACGTAACGTTGTCCAAAAGCTAAACTAGAAAGTTAAGACTTCTAAGAACACTAAATAGAGTATAACGGTCCAATTTGATGCCTTACGAATGCTCAATTGTATGCATGGATGAGTTTTTCACGTTTCGTGCAATTTTGAACTTAACTTGGTCTATTGGCTTCTTTACCTAACGAAACGTTGTCCAAAGCCTAAGCTAGCAAGTTAAGACTTCTAAGAACACTAAATAGAGTATAACGGTCCAATTTGATGCCTTAGGAATGCTCAATTCTATGCATAGACAAGTTTTTCACGTTTCGGGCAATTTTGAACTTAACCTGGTCTATTGGCTTCTTTACCTAACGAAACGTTGTCCAAAAGCTAAACTAGCAATTTAAGACTTCTACGAACACTAAATAGAGTATAACGGTCTAATTTGATGCCTTAGGAATGCTCAATTCTATGCATAGACAAGTCTTTCACGTTTCGTGCAATTTTGAACTTAACTTGGTCCATTGGCTTCTTTACCTAACGAAACGTTTTCCGAACTAAACTAGCATGTTAAGACTTCTAAGAACACTAAATAGAGTATAACGATCCAGTTTGATGCCTTAGGAATGCTCAGTTCTATGCGTGGACAAGTTTTCCTCATTTCGTGCAATTATGAACTTAACTTGGTCTATTGGCTTCTTTACCTAACGAAATGTTGTCCAAAAGCTAAACTAGTGAGTTAAAACTTCATAGAGCACCAAATGGAGTATAACGGTCCAATTTGATGCCTAAGGAATGCTCAGTTCTATGCGTAGACAAGTTTCTCTCGTTTCGCGCAATTTTGAGCTTAACTTGGTCTATTGGCTTCTTTACCTAACGTAACGTTGTCCAAAAGCTAAACTAGAAAGTTAAGACATCTAAGTACACTAAATAGAGTATAACCGTCCAATTTGATGCCTTACGAATGCTCAATTGTATGCATGGACAAGTTTTTCACGTTTCGTGAATTTTTGAACTTAACTTGGTCTATTGGCTTCTTTACCTAACGAAACGTTGTCCAAAAGCTAAACTAGCAAGTTAAGACTTCTAAGAACACTAAATAGAGTATAACGGTCCAAATTGATGCCTTAGGAATGCTCAATTCTATGCATAGACAAGTTTTTACGTTTCGTGCAATTTTGAACTTAACATGGTCTATTGGCTTCTTTACCTAACGAAACGTTGTCCGAAAGCTAAAATAACAAGTTAAGACTTCTAAGAACAGTAAGTAGAGTATAAAGGTCCAATTTGATGCCTTAGGAATTCTCAATTCTATGCATAGACAAGTTTTTCACGTTTCGATCAATTTTGAACTTAACTTGGTCTATTGGCGTCTTTACCTAACGAAACGTTGTCCAAAAGCTAAACTAGCAAGTTAAGACTTCTAAGAACACTAAATAGAGTATAACGGTCCAAATTGATGCCTTAGGAATGCTCAATTCTATGCATAGACAAGTTTTTACGTTTCGTGCAATTTTGAACTTAACTTGGTCTATTGGCTTCTTTACCTAACGAAACGTTGTCCGAAAGCTAAACTAGCAAGTTAAGACTTCTAAGAACACTAAGTAGAGTATAAAGGTCCAATTTGATGCCTTAGGAATTCTCAATTCTATGCATAGACAAGTTTTTCACGTTTCGTGTAATTTTGAACTTAACTTGGTCTATTGGCGTCTTTACCTAACGAAACGTTGTCCAAAAGCTAAACTAGCAAGTTAAGACTTCTAAGAACACTAAATAAAGTACAACGGTCCAATTTGATGCCTTAGGAATGCTCAATTCTATGCATAGACAAGTTTTTTACGTTTCGGGCAATTTTGAACTTAACCTGGTCTATTTGCTTGTTTACCTAACGAAACGTTGTCCCAAAGCTAAACTAGCAAGTTAAGCCTTCTATGAACACTAAATAGAGTATAACGGTCCAATTTAATGCCTTAGGAATGCTCAATTCTTTGCATAGACAAGTCTTTCACGTTTCGTGCAATTTTGAACTTAACTTGGTCCATTTGCTTCTTTACCTAACGAAACGTTTTCCGAACTAAACTAGCATGTTAAGACTTCTAAGAACACTAAATAGAGTATAACGGCCCAATTCGATGCCTTAGGAATGCTCAATTCTATGCATAGACAAGTTTTTCACGTTTCGGGCAATTTTGAACTTAACCTGGTCTATTGGCTTATGTACCTAACGAAACGTTGTCCAAAAGCTAAACTAGCAAGCTAAGACTTCTAAGAATACTAAATAGAGTATAACGGTCCACATTGATGCCTTAGGAATGCCCAGTTCTATGCGTAGACAAGTTTTCCTCGTTTCGTGCAATTTTGAACTTAACTTGGTCTATTCGCTTCTTTACATAACAAAATGTTGTCCAAAAGCTAAACTAGCGAGTTAAAACTTCATAAAACACTAAATAGAGTATAACGGTCCAATTTGGTGCCTTAGAAATGCTCAGTTCAATGCATAGACAAGTTTCTCTCGTTTCATGCAATTTTGAGCTTAACTTGGTCTACTGGCTTCTTTAGCTAACGTAACGTTGTCCGAAAGTTAAGACTTCTAAGAACACTAAATAGAGTATAACGGTCCAATTTGATGCCTTACGAATGCTCAATTGTATGCATGCATGAGTTTTTCACGTTTCGTGCAATTTTGAACTTAACTTGGTCTATTGGCTTCTTTACCTAACGAAACGTTGTCCAAAGCCTAAACTAGCAAGTTAAGACTTCTAAGAACACTAAATAGAGTATAACGGTCCAATTTGATGCCTTAGGAATGCTCAATTCTATGCATAGACAAGTTTTTACGTTTCGTGCAATTTTGAACTTAACTTGGTCTAATGGCTTCTTTACCTAACGAAACGTTGTCCGAAAGCTAAACTAGCAAGTTAAGACTTCTAAGAACACTAAGTAGAGTATAAAGGTCCAATTTCATGCCTTAGGAATTCTCAATTCTATGCATAGACAAGTTTTTCACGTTTCGTGTAATTTTGAACTTAACTTGGTCTATTGGCGTCTTTACCTAACGAAACGTTGTCCAAAAGCTAAACTAGCAAGTTAAGACTTCTAAGAAAACTAAATAAAGTACAACGGTCCAATTTGATGCCTTAGGAATGCTCAATTCTATGCATAGACAAGTTTTTTACGTTTCGGGCAATTTTGAACTTAACCTGGTCTATTTGCTTGTTTACCTAACGAAACGTTGTCCCAAAGCTAAACTAGCAAGTTAACCCTTCTAAGAACACTAAATAGAGTATAACGGTCCAATTTGATGCCTTAGGAATGCTCAATTCTTTGCATAGACAAGTCTTTCACGTTTCGTGCAATTTTGAACTTAACTTGGTTCATTGGCTTCTTTACCTAACGAAACGTTTTCCGAACTAAACTAGCATGTTAAGACTTCTAAGAACACTAAATAGAGTATAACGGCCCAATTCGATGCCTTAGGAATGCTCAATTCTATGCATAGACAAGTTTTTCACGTTTCGGGCAATTTTGAACTTAACCTGGTCTATTGGCTTATGTACCTAACGAAACGTTGTCCAAAAGCTAAACTAGCAAGTTAAGACTTCTCAGAACACTAAATAGAGTACAAAGATCCAATTTCATGCCTTAGGAATGCTCAATTCTATGCATAGACAAGTTTTTCACGTTTCGGGCAATTTTGAACTTGACCTGGTCTATTGGCTTCTTTACCTAACGAAACGTTGTCCAAAAGCTAAACTAGCAATTTAAGACTTCTAAGAACACTAAATAGAGTACAACGGTCCAATTTGATGCCTTAGGAATGCTCAATTCTATGCATAGACAAGTCTTTCACGTTTCGTGCAATTTTGAACTTAACTTGGTCCATTGGCTTCTTTACCTAACGAAACATTTTCCGAACTAAAATAGCATGTTAAGACTTCTAAGAACACTAAATAGAGTATAACGGTCCAGTTTGATGCCTTAGGAATGCTCAGTTCTATGCGTAGACAAGTTTTCCTCATTTCGTGCAATTATGAACTTAACTTGGTCTATTGGCTTCTTTACCTAACGAAATGTTGTCCAAAAGCTAAACTAGCGAGTTAAAACTTCATAGAACACCAAATAGAGTATAACGGTCCAATTTGATGCCTAAGGAATGCTCAGTTCTATGCGTAGACAAGTTTCTCTCGTTTCGTGCAATTTTGAGCTTAACTTGGTCTATTGGCTTCTTTACCTAACGTAACGTTGTCCAAAAGCTAAACTAGAAAGCTAAGACATCTAAGTACACTAAATAGAGTATAACCGTCCAATTTGATGCCTTACGAACGCTCAATTGTATGCATGGACAAGTTTTTCACGTTTCGTGAATTTTTGAACTTAACTTGGTCTATTGGCTTCTTTACCTAAGGAAACGTTGTCCAAAAGCTAAACTAGCAAGTTAAGACTTCTAAGAACACTAAATAGAGTACAACGGTCCAATTTGATGCCTTAGGAATGCTCAATTCTATGCATAGACAAGTTTTTACGTTTCGTGCAATTTTGAACTTAACATGGTCTATTGGCTTGTTTACCTAACGAAACGTTGTCCGAAAGCTAAACGAACAAGTTAAGACTTCTACGAACAGTAAGTAGAGTATAAAGGTCCAATTTGATGCCTTAGGAATTCTCAATTCTATGCATAGACAAGTTTTTCACGTTTCGGGCAATTTTGAACTTAACCTGGTCTATTGGCTTCTTTAGCCAACGAAACGTTGTCCAAAAGCTAAACTAGCCATTTAAGACTTCTAAGAACACTAAATAGAGTATAACGGTCCAATTTGATGCCTTAGGAATGCTCAATTCTATGCATAGACAAGTCTTTCACGTTTCGTGCAATTTTGAACTTAACTTGGTCCATTGGCTTCTTTACCTAACGAAACGCTTTCCGAACTAAACTAGCATGTTAAGACTTCTAAGAACACTAAATAGAGTATAACGGTCCAGTTTGATGCCTTAGGAATGCTCAGTTCTATGCGTAGACAAGTTTCTCTCGTTTCGTGCAATTTTGAGCTTAACTTGGTCTATTGGCTTCTTTACCTAACGTAACGTTGTCCAAAAGCTAAACTAGAAAGTTAAGACATCTAAGTACACTAAATAGATTATAACGGTCCAATTTGATGCCTTACGAATGCTCAATTGTATGCATGGACAAGTTTTTCACGTTTCGTGTAATTTTGAACTTAACTTGGTCTATTGGCTTCTTTGCCTAACGAAACGTTGTCCAAAAGCTAAACTAGCAAGTTAAGACTTCTAAGAAAACCAAATAGAGTATAACGGTCCAATGTGATGCCTTAGGAATGCTCAATTCTATGCATAGACAAGTTTTTACGTTTCGTGCAATTTTGAACTTAACATGGTCTATTGGCTTCCTTACCTAAAGAAACGTTGTCCGAAAGCTAAACTAACAAGTTAAGACTTCTAAGAACACTAAGTAGAGTATAAAGGTCCAATTTGATGCCTTAGGAATTCTCAATTCTATGCATAGACAAGTTTTTCACTTTTCGTGCAATTTTGAACTTAACTTGGTCTATTGGCGTCTTTACCTAACAAAACGTTGTCCAAAAGCTAAAATAGCAAGCTAAGACTTCTAAGAACACTAAATAGAGTATAACGGTCCAATTTGATGCCTTAGGAATGCTCAGTTCTATGCGTAGACAAGTTTTTCTCGTTTCGTGCAATTTTGAACTTAACTTGGTCTATTGGCTTGTTTATCTAACGAAATGTTGTCCAAAAGCTAAATTAACAAGTTAAAACTTCGTACAACACTAAATAGAGTATAACGGTCCAATTTGATGCTTTAGGAATGCTCAATTCTATGCGTAGACAAGTTTCTCTCGTTTCATGCAATTTTGAGCTTAACTTGGTCTATTGGCTTCTTTACCTAACGTAACGTTGTCCAAAAGCTAAACTAGAAATTTAGGACTTCTAAGAACACTAAATAGAGTATAACAGTCCGATTTGATGCCTTACGAATGCTCAATTGTATGCATGGATGAGTTTTTCACGTTTCGTGCCATTTTGAACTTAACTTGGTCTATTGGCTTCTTTACCTAACGAAACGTTGTCCAAAAGCTAAACTAGCAAGTTAAGACTTCTATGAACACTAAATAGATTATAACGGTCCAATTTGATGCCTTAGGAATGCTCAATTCTATGCATAGACAAGTTTTTACGTTACGTGCAATTTTGAACTTAACATGGTCTATTGGCTTCTTTACCTAACGAAACGTTGTCCGAAAGCTAAACTAGCAAGTTAAGACTTCTAAGAACACTAAGTAGAGTATAAAGGTCCAATTTGATGATTTAGGAATTCTCAATTCTATGCATGGACAAGTTTTTCACGTTTCGTGCAATTTTGAACTTCACTTGGTCTATTGGCTTCTTTGCCTAACGAAACGTTGTCCAAAAGCTAAACTAGCAAGTAAAGACTTCTAAGAACACTAAATAGAGTATAACGGTCCAATTTGATGCCCTAGGAATGCTCAGTTCTATGCGTCGACAAGTTTTTCTCGTTTCGTGCAATTTTGAACTTAACTTGGTCTATTGGCTTATTTACCTAACGAAACGTTGTCCGAAAGCTAAACTAGAAAGTTAAGACTTCTAAGAACACTAATTAAAGTATAACGGTCCAATTTGATGCCTCGGGCTTGCTCAATTCTATGCATAGACAAGTTTTTACGTTTCGTGCAATTTTGGAATTAACTTTGTCTATTGGCGTCTTTACCTAACGAAACGTTGTCCAAAAGCTAAACTAGGAAGTTAAGACTTCTAAGAACACTAAATAGAGTACAACGGTCCAATTTGATGCCTTAGGAATGCTCAATTCTATGCATAGATAAGTTTTTCACGTTTCGGGCAATTTTGAACTTAACCTGGTCTATTGGCTTCTTTACCTAACGAAACGTTGTCCAAAAGCTAAACTAGCACGTTAAGACTTCTAAGAACACTAATTAAAGTATAACGGTCCAATTTGATGCCTCAGGCATGCTCAATTCTATGCATAGACAAGTCTTTCACGTTTCGTGCAATTTTGAACTTAACTTGGTCCATTGGCTTCTTTACCTAACGAAACGTTTTCCGAACTAAACTAGCATGTTAAGACTTCTAAGAACACTAAATAGAGTATAACGGTCCAATTTGATGTCTTAGGTATGCTCAGTTCTATGCGTAGACAAGTTTTCATCGTTTGGTGCAATTTTGAAGTTAACTTGGTCTATGGGCTTCTTTACCTAGTGAAACGTTATGCAAAAGCTAAACTAGCAAGTTAAGACTTCTAAGAACACTAAATAGAGTATAACGGTCCAATTTGATGCCTTACGAATGCTCAATTGTATGCATGGATGAGTTTTTCACGTTTCGTGTAATTTTGAACTTAACTTGGTCTATTGGCTTCTTTACCTAACGAAACGTTGTCCAAAAGCTAAACTAGCAAGTTTATACTTCTAAGAACACTAAATAGAGTATGACCGTCCAATTTGATGCCTTAGGAATGCTCAGTTCTATGCGTAGACAAGTCTCTCTCGTGTCGTTTAATTTTGAACTTAACTTGGCCTATTGGCTTATTTACCTAACGAAACGTTGTCCAAAAGCTAAACTAGTAAGTTAAGACTTCTAAGGACACTAAATAGAGTATAATGGTCCAATTTGAAGCCATACAAATGCTCAATTGTATGCGTGGACAAGTTTTTCACATTTCATGCAATTTCGAACTTCACTTAGTTTATTGGCTTCTTTGCCTAACGAAACGTTGTCCAAAAGCTAAACTAGCAAGTCAAGACTTCTAAGAACACAAAATAGAGTATAACGGTCCAATTTGATGCCTTAGGAATGCTCAGTTCTATGCGTCGACAGGTTTTTCTCGTTTCGTGTAATTTTGAACTTAACTTGGTCTATTGGCTTCTTTGCCTAATGAAACGTTATCCAAAGGCTAAACTAGCAAGTTAATACTTCTAAGAACACTAAATAGAGTATAACCATCCAATTCGATGCCTTAGGAATGCTCAGTTCTATGCGTAGACAAGTTTTAATCGTTTCATGCAATTTTGAACTTAACTTGGTCTATTGGCTTCTTTACCTAGTGAAACGTTATGCAAAAGCTAAACTAGCAAGTTAAGACTTCTAAGAACACTAAATAGAGTATAACGGTCCAATTTGATGCCTTACGAATGCTCAATTGTATGCATGGATGAGTTTTTCACGTTTCGTGTAATTTTGAACTTAACTTGGTCTATTGGCTTCTTTACCTAACGAAACGTTGTCCAAAAGCTAAACTAGCAAGTTTATACTTCTAAGAACACTAAATAGAGTATGACCGTCCAATTTGATGCCTTAGGAATGCTCAGTTCTATGCGTAGACAAGTCTCTCTCGTGTCGTTTAATTTTGAACTTAACTTGGCCTATTGGCTTATTTACCTAACGAAACGTTGTCCAAAAGCTAAACTAGTAAGTTAAGACTTCTAAGGACACTAAATAGAGTATAATGGTCCAATTTGAAGCCATACAAATGCTCAATTGTATGCCTGGACAAGTTTTTCACATTTCATGCAATTTCGAACTTCACTTAGTTTATTGGCTTCTTTACCTAACGAAACGTTGTCCAAAAGCTAAACTAGCAAGTTAAACTTCGTAGAACACTAAATAGAGTATAACGGTCCAATTTGATGCCTTAGGTATGCTCAGTTCTATGCGTAGATAAGTTTTCATCGTTTCGTGCAATTTTGAACTTAACTTGGTCTATTGGCTTCTTTACCTAACGAAACGTTGTCCGAAAGCTAAACTAGCAAGTTAAAACTTCGAAGAACACTAAATACAGTACAACGGTCCAATTTGATGCCTTAGGAATGCTCAGTTCTATGCGTAGACAAGTTTTCCTCGTTTCGTGCAATTTTTAACTTAATTTTGTCTATGGGCTTCTTTACCTAGTGAAACGTTATGCAAAAGCTAAACTAGCAAGTTAAAACTTCGTAGAACACTAAAAAGAGTATAACGGTCCAATTTGATGCCTTAGGAATGCCCAGTTCTATGCGTAGACAAGTTTTCCTCGTTAGGTGCAATTTTGAACTTAACTTGGTCTATTGGCTTCTTTACCTAACGAAACGTTGTCCAAAAGCTAAACTAGCAAGTTAAAACTTTGTAGAACACTAAATAGAGTATAACGTTCCAATTTGAGGCCTTAGGAATGCTCAGTTCTATGCGTAGACAAGTCTCTCTCGTGTCGTATAATTTTGAACTTAACTTGGTCTATTGGCTTCTTTACCTAACGAAACATTGTCCAAAACCTAAAATAGTAAGTTAAGACTTCTAAGAACACTAAATAGAGTATAATGGTCCAATTTGAAGCCATACGAATGCTCAATTGTATGCATGGACAAGTTTTTCACGTTTCGTGCAATTTTGAACTTCACTTGGTCTATTGGCTTCTTTGCCTAACGAAACGTTGTCCAAAAGCTAAACTAGCAAGTAAAGACTTCTAAGAACACTAAATAGAGTATAACGGTCCAATTTGATGCCCTAGGAATGCTCAGTTCTATGCGTCGACAAGTTTTTCTCGTTTCGTGCAATTTTGAACTTAACTTGGTCTATTGGCTTCTTTACCTAACGAAACGTTATCCAAAAGCTAAACTAGCAAGTTTATACTTCTAAGAACACTAAATAGAGTATAACCGTCCAATTTGATGCCTTAGGAATGCTCAGTTCTATGCGTAGACAAGTTTTTCTCGTTTCGTGCTATTTTGAACTTAACTTGGTCTATTGGCTTCTTTACCTAACGAAACGGTGTCCAAAAGCTAAACTAGCAAGCTAAGACTTCTAAGAACACTAAATAGAGTATAACGGTCCCATTTGATGCCTTAGGAATGCTCAATTCTACGCATAGACAAGTTTTTCACGTTTCGTGCAATTTTGAACTTAACTTCGTCTATTGGCTTCTTTACCTAACGAAACATTGTCCAAAAGCTATACTACCAAGTTAAGACTTCTAAGAACACTAAATAGAGTATAACAGTCTAATTTGATGCCTTAGGAATGCTAAATTCTATGCATAGACAAGTTTTTCACGTTTTGTGCAATTTTGAACTTAACTTGGTCTATTGGCATCTTTACCTAACGAAACGTTGTCCGAAAGCTAAACTAACAAGTTAAGACTTCTAAGAACACTAAATAGAGTATAAAGGTCCAATTTGATGCCTTAGGAATGCTCAATTCTATGCATAGACAAGTCTTTCACGTTTCGTGCAATTTTGAACTTAACTTGGTCCATTGGCTTCTTTACCTAACGAAACGTTGTCCAAACTAAACTAGCATGTTAAGACTTCTAAGAACACTAAATATAGTATAACGGTCCAATTCGATGCCTTTGGAATGCTCAATTCTATGCATAGACAAGTTTTTCAAGTTTTGTGCAATTTTGAACTTAACTTGGTCTATCGGCTTCTTCACCTAACGAAACGTTGTTCAAAAGCTAAACTAGCAAGTTAAACATCGTAGAACACTAAATAGAGTATAACGGTCCAATTTGATGCCTTAGGTATGCTCAGTTCTATGCGTAGACAAGTTTTCATCGTTTCGTGCAATTTTGAACTTAACTTGGTCTATTGGCTTCTTTACCTAACGAAACGTTGTCCGAAAGCTAAACTCGCAAGTTAAAACTTCGAAGAACACTAAATACAGTACAACGGTCCAATTTGATGCCTTAGGAATGCTCAGTTCTATGCGTAGACAAGTTTTCCTCGTTTCGTGCAATTTTAACTTAACTTGGTCTATGGGCTTCTTTACCTAGTGAAACATTATGGAAAAGCTAAACTAGCAAGTTAAAACTTTGTAGAACACTAAATAGAGTGTAACGGTCCAATTTGATGCCTTAGGAATGCCCAGTTCTATGCGTAAACAAGTTTTCCTCGTTACGTGCAATTTTGAACTTAACTTGGTCTATTGGCTTATTTAGCTAACGAAACGTTGTCGGAAAGCTAAACTAGCAAGTTAAAACTTTGTAGAACACTAAATAGAGTATAACTGTCCAATTTGATGCCTTATGAATTCTCAGTTCTATGCGTAGACAAGTCTCTCTCGTGTCGTGTAATTTTGATCTTAACTTGGTCTATTGGATTCTTTACCTAACGAAACGTTGTCCAAAAGCTAAACTAGTAAGTTAAGACTTCTAAGAACACTAAATAGAGTATAATGGTCCAATTTGAAGCCATACGAATGCTCAATTGTATGCATGGACAAGTTTTTCACGTTTCGTGCAATTTTGAACTTCGCTTGGTCTATTGGCTTCTTTGCTTAACGAAACGTTGTCCAAAAGCTAAACTAGCAAGTCAAGACTTCTAAGAACACTAAATAGAGTATAACGGTCCAATTTGATGCCTTAGGAATGCTTAGTTCTATGCGTAGACAAGTTTTTTGCATTTCATGCAATTTTGAACTTAACTTGCTCTATTGGCTTCTTTACCTAACGAAACGTTGTCCAAAAGGTAAACTAGCAAGCTAAGACTTCTAAGAACACTAAATAGAGTATAACGGTCCAATTTTATGCCTTAGGAATGCTCAGTTCTATGCGTTGACAAGTTTTCCTCGTTTCGTGCAATTATGAACTTAACTTGGTCTATTGGCTTCTTTACCTAACGAAATGTTGTCCAAAAGCTAAACTAGCAAGTTAAAACTTAATAGAACACTAAATAGAGTATAACGGTCTAATTTGATGCCTTAGGAATGCTCAGTTCTATGCGTAGACAAGTTTCTCTCGTTTCATGCAATTTTGAGCTTAACTTGGTCTATTGGCTTCTTTACCTAACGTAACGTTGTCCAAAAGCTAAACTAGAAAGTTAAGACTTCTAAGAACATTAAATAGAGTATAACGGTCCAATTTGATGCCTTACGAATGATCAATTGTATGCATGGATGAGTTTTTCACGTTTCGTGCAATTTTGAGCTTAACTTGGTCTATTGGCTTCTTTACCTAACGAAACGTTGTCCAAAAGCTAAACTAGCAAGTTAAGACTTCTAAGAACACTAAATAGAGTATAACGGTCCAATTTGATACCTTAGGAATGCTCAGTTCTATGCGTTGACAAGTTTTACTCGTTTCGTGCAATTATGAACTTAACTTGGTCTATTGGCTTCTTTACCTAACGAAATGTTGTCCAAAAGCTAAACTAGCGAGTTAAAACTTCATACGACACTAAATAGAGTATAACGGTCCAATTTGATGCCTTAGGAATGCTCAGTTCTATGCGTAGACAAGTTTCTCTCGTTTCATGCAATTTTGAGCTTAACTTGGTCTATTGGCTTCTTTACCTAACGTAACGTTGTCCAAAAGCTAAACTAGAAAGTTAAGACATCTAAGAACACTAAATAGAGTATAACGGTCCAATTTGATGCCTTACGAATGCTCAATTGTATGCATGGACAAGTTTTTCACGTTTCGTGCAAGTTTGAACTTAACTTGGTCTATTGGCTTCTTTACCAAACGAAACGTTGTCCAAAAGCTAAACTAGCAAGTTAAGACTTCTAAGAACACTAAATAGAGTATAACGGTCCAATTTAATGCCTTAGGAATGCTCAATTCTATGCATAGACAAGTTTTTACGTTTCGTGCAATTTTGAACTTAACACGGTCTATTGGCTTCTTTACCTAACGAAACGTTGTCCGAAAGCTAAACTATCAAGTTAAGACTTCTAAGAACACTAAGTAGAGTATAAAGGTCCAATTTGATGCCTTAGGAATGCTCAGTTCTATGCGTAGACAAGTTTTCCTCGTTTCGTGCAATTTTGAACTTAACTTGGTCTATTGGCTTCTTTACCTAACGAAATGTTGTGCAAAAGCTAAACTAGCGGGTTAAAACTTCATAGAACACTAAATAGAGTATAACGGTCCAATTTGATGCCTTAGGAATGCTCAGTTCTATGCGTAGACAAGTTTCTCTCGTTTCATGCAATTTTGAGCTTAACTTGGTCTATTGGCTTCTTTACCTAACGTAACATTGTCCAAAAGCTAAACTAGAAAGTTAAGACTTCTAAGAACACTAAATAGAGTATAACGGTCCAATTTGATGCCTTACGAAAGATCAATGGTATGCATGGATGAGTTTTTTCACGTTTCATGCAATTTTGAACTTAACTTGGTCTATTGGCTTCTTTACCTAACGAAATGTTGTCCAAAAGCTAAACTAGCGAGTTAAAACTTCATACGACACTAAATAGAGTGTAACGGTCGAATTTGATGCCTTAGGAATGCTCAGTTCTATGCGTAGACAAGTTTCTCTCGTTTCATGCAATTTTGAGCTTAACTTGGTCTATTGTCTTCTTTACCTAATGTAACGTTGTCCAAAAGCTAAACTAGAAAGTTAAGACATCTAAGAACACTAAATAGAGTATAACGGTCCAATTTGATGCCTTACGAATGCTCAATTGTATGCATGGACAAGTTTTTCACGTTTCGTGCAATTTTGAACTTAACTTGGTCTATTGGCTTCTTTACATAACGAAACGTTGTCCAAAAGCTAAACTAGCAAGTTAAGACTTCTAAGAACACTAAATAGAGTATAACGGTCCAATTTAATGCCTTAGGAATGCTCAATTCTATGCATAGACAAGTTTTTACGTTTCGTGCAATTTTGAACTTAACACGGTCTATTGGCTGCTTTACCTAACGAAACGTTGTCCAAAAGCTAAACTATCAAGTTAAGACTTCTAAGAACACTAAGTAGAGTATAAAGGTCCAATTTGATGCCTTAGGAATGCTCAATTCTATGCGTAGACAAGTTTTCCTCGTTTCGTGCAATTTCGAACTTAACTTGGTCTATTGGCTTCTTTACCTAACGAAATGTTGTCCAAAAGCTAAACTAGCGGGTTAAAACTTCATAGAACACTAAATAGAGTATAACGGTCCAATTTGATGCCTTAGGAATGCTCAGTTCTATGCGTAGACAAGTTTCTCTCGTTTCATGCAATTTTGAGCTTAACTTGGTCTATTGGCTTCTTTACCTAACGTAACGTTGTCCAAAAGCTAAACTAGAAAGTTAAGACTTCTAAGAACACTAAATAGAGTATAACGGTCCAATTTGATGCCTTACGAATGATCAATTGTATGCATGGATGAGTTTTTCACGTTTCATGCAATTTTGAACTTAACTTGGTCTATTGGCTTCTTTAACTAACGAAACGTTGTGCAAAAGCTAAACTAGCAGGTTAAGACTTCTAAGAACACTAAATAGAGTATAACGGTCCAATTTGATGCCGTAGGAATGCTCAGTTCTATGTGTTGACAAGTTTTCCTCGTTTCGTGCAATTATGAACTTAACTTGGTCTATTGGCTTCTTTACCTAACGAAATGTTGTCCAAAAGCTAAACTAGTGAGTTAAAACTTCATACGACACTAAATAGAGTATAACGGTCCAATTTGATGCCTTAAGAATGCTCAGATCTATGCGTAGACAAGTTTCTCTCGTTTCATGCAATTTTGAGCTTAACTTGGTCTATTGGCTTCTTTACCTAACGTAACGTTGTCCAAAAGCTAAACTAGAAAGTTAAGACATCTAAGAACACTAAATAGAGTATAACGGTCCAATTTGATGCCTTACGAATGCTCAATTGTATGCATGGACAAGTTTTCCACGTTTCGTGCAAGTTTGAACTTAACTTGGTCTATTGGCTTCTTTACCTAACGAAACGTTGTCCAAAAGCTAAACTAGCAAGTTAAGACTTCTAAGAACACTAAATAGAGTATAACGGTCCAATTTAATGCCTTAGGAATGCTCAATTCTATGCATAGACAAGTTTTTACGTTTCGTGCAATTTTGAACTTAACACGGTCTATTGGCTTCTTTACCTAACGAAACGTTGTCCGAAAGCTAAACCATCAAGTTAAGACTTCTAAGAACACTAAGTAGAGTATAAAGGTCCAATTTGATGCCTTAGGAATGCTCAGTTCTATGCGTAGACAAGTTTTCCTCGTTTCGTGCAATTTTGAACTTAACTTGGTCTATTGGCTTCTTTACCTAACGAAATGTTGTCCAAAAGCTAAACTAGCGGGTTAAAACTTCATAAAACACTAAATAGAGTATAACGGTCCAATTTGATGCCTTAGGAATGCTCAGTTCTATGCGTAGACAAGTTTCTCTCGTTTCATGCAATTTTGAGCTTAACTTGGTCTATTGGCTTCTTTACCTAACGTAACGTTGTCCAAAAGCTAAACTAGAAAGTTAAGACTTCTAAGAACACTAAATAGAGTATAACGGTCCAATTTGATGCCTTACGAATGATCAATTGTATGCATGGATGAGTTTTTCACGTTTCATGCAATTTTGAACTTAACTTGATCTATTGGCTTCTTTAGCTAACGAAACGTTGTCCAAAAGCTAAACTAGCAAGTTAAGACTTCTAAGAACACAAAATAGAGTATAACGGTCCAATTTGATGCCTTAGGAATGCTCAGTTCTATGCGTTGACAAGTTTTACTCGTTTCGTGCAATTATGAACTTAACTTGGTCTATTGGCTTCTTTACCTAACGAAATGTTGTCCAAAAGCTAAACTAGCGAGTTAAAACTTCATACGACACTAAATAGAGTATAACGGTCCAATTTGATGCCTTAGGAATGCTCAGTTCTATGCGTAGACAAGTTTCTCTCGTTTCATGCAATTTTGAGCTTAACTTGGTCTATTGGCTTCTTTACCTAACGTAACGTTGTCCAAAAGCTAAACTAGAAAGTTAAGACATCTAAGAACACTAAATAGAGTATAACGGTCCAATTTGATGCCTTACGAATGCTCAATTGTATGCATGGACAAGTTTTTCACGTTTCGTGCAAGTTTGAACTTAACTTGGTCTATTGGCTTCTTTACCAAACGAAACGTTGTCCAAAAGCTAAACTAGCAAGTTAAGACTTCTAAGAACACTAAATAGAGTATAACGGTCCAATTTAATGCCTTAGGAATGCTCAATTCTATGCATAGACAAGTTTTTACGTTTCGTGCAATTTTGAACTTAACACGGTCTATTGGCTTCTTTACCTAACGAAACGTTGTCCGAAAGCTAAACTATCAAGTTAAGACTTCTAAGAACACTAAGTAGAGTATAAAGGTCCAATTTGATGCCTTAGGAATGCTCAGTTCTATGCGTAGACAAGTTTTCCTCGTTTCGTGCAATTTTGAACTTAACTTGGTCTATTGGCTTCTTTACCTAACGAAATGTTGTGCAAAAGCTAAACTAGCGGGTTAAAACTTCATAGAACACTAAATAGAGTATAACGGTCCAATTTGATGCCTTAGGAATGCTCAGTTCTATGCGTAGACAAGTTTCTCTCGTTTCATGCAATTTTGAGCTTAACTTGGTCTATTGGCTTCTTTACCTAACGTAACATTGTCCAAAAGCTAAACTAGAAAGTTAAGACTTCTAAGAACACTAAATAGAGTATAACGGTCCAATTTGATGCCTTACGAAAGATCAATGGTATGCATGGATGAGTTTTTTCACGTTTCATGCAATTTTGAACTTAACTTGGTCTATTGGCTTCTTTACCTAACGAAATGTTGTCCAAAAGCTAAACTAGCGAGTTAAAACTTCATACGACACTAAATAGAGTGTAACGGTCGAATTTGATGCCTTAGGAATGCTCAGTTCTATGCGTAGACAAGTTTCTCTCGTTTCATGCAATTTTGAGCTTAACTTGGTCTATTGTCTTCTTTACCTAATGTAACGTTGTCCAAAAGCTAAACTAGAAAGTTAAGACATCTAAGAACACTAAATAGAGTATAACGGTCCAATTTGATGCCTTACGAATGCTCAATTGTATGCATGGACAAGTTTTTCACGTTTCGTGCAATTTTGAACTTAACTTGGTCTATTGGCTTCTTTACATAACGAAACGTTGTCCAAAAGCTAAACTAGCAAGTTAAGACTTCTAAGAACACTAAATAGAGTATAACGGTCCAATTTAATGCCTTAGGAATGCTCAATTCTATGCATAGACAAGTTTTTACGTTTCGTGCAATTTTGAACTTAACACGGTCTATTGGCTGCTTTACCTAACGAAACGTTGTCCAAAAGCTAAACTATCAAGTTAAGACTTCTAAGAACACTAAGTAGAGTATAAAGGTCCAATTTGATGCCTTAGGAATGCTCAATTCTATGCGTAGACAAGTTTTCCTCGTTTCGTGCAATTTCGAACTTAACTTGGTCTATTGGCTTCTTTACCTAACGAAATGTTGTCCAAAAGCTAAACTAGCGGGTTAAAACTTCATAGAACACTAAATAGAGTATAACGGTCCAATTTGATGCCTTAGGAATGCTCAGTTCTATGCGTAGACAAGTTTCTCTCGTTTCATGCAATTTTGAGCTTAACTTGGTCTATTGGCTTCTTTACCTAACGTAACGTTGTCCAAAAGCTAAACTAGAAAGTTAAGACTTCTAAGAACACTAAATAGAGTATAACGGTCCAATTTGATGCCTTACGAATGATCAATTGTATGCATGGATGAGTTTTTCACGTTTCATGCAATTTTGAACTTAACTTGGTCTATTGGCTTCTTTAACTAACGAAACGTTGTGCAAAAGCTAAACTAGCAGGTTAAGACTTCTAAGAACACTAAATAGAGTATAACGGTCCAATTTGATGCCGTAGGAATGCTCAGTTCTATGTGTTGACAAGTTTTCCTCGTTTCGTGCAATTATGAACTTAACTTGGTCTATTGGCTTCTTTACCTAACGAAATGTTGTCCAAAAGCTAAACTAGTGAGTTAAAACTTCATACGACACTAAATAGAGTATAACGGTCCAATTTGATGCCTTAAGAATGCTCAGATCTATGCGTAGACAAGTTTCTCTCGTTTCATGCAATTTTGAGCTTAACTTGGTCTATCGGCTTCTTTACCTAACGTAACGTTGTCCAAAAGCTAAACTAGAAAGTTAAGACATCTAAGAACACTAAATAGAGTATAACGGTCCAATTTGATGCCTTACGAATGCTCAATTGTATGCATGGACAAGTTTTCCACGTTTCGTGCAAGTTTGAACTTAACTTGGTCTATTGGCTTCTTTACCTAACGAAACGTTGTCCAAAAGCTAAACTAGCAAGTTAAGACTTCTAAGAACACTAAATAGAGTATAACGGTCCAATTTAATGCCTTAGGAATGCTCAATTCTATGCATAGACAAGTTTTTACGTTTCGTGCAATTTTGAACTTAACACGGTCTATTGGCTTCTTTACCTAACGAAACGTTGTCCGAAAGCTAAACCATCAAGTTAAGACTTCTAAGAACACTAAGTAGAGTATAAAGGTCCAATTTGATGCCTTAGGAATGCTCAGTTCTATGCGTAGACAAGTTTTCCTCGTTTCGTGCAATTTTGAACTTAACTTGGTCTATTGGCTTCTTTACCTAACGAAATGTTGTCCAAAAGCTAAACTAGCGGGTTAAAACTTCATAAAACACTAAATAGAGTATAACGGTCCAATTTGATGCCTTAGGAATGCTCAGTTCTATGCGTAGACAAGTTTCTCTCGTTTCATGCAATTTTGAGCTTAACTTGGTCTATTGGCTTCTTTACCTAACGTAACGTTGTCCAAAAGCTAAACTAGAAAGTTAAGACTTCTAAGAACACTAAATAGAGTATAACGGTCCAATTTGATGCCTTACGAATGATCAATTGTATGCATGGATGAGTTTTTCACGTTTCATGCAATTTTGAACTTAACTTGATCTATTGGCTTCTTTAGCTAACGAAACGTTGTCCAAAAGCTAAACTAGCAAGTTAAGACTTCTAAGAACACAAAATAGAGTATAACGGTCCAATTTGATGCCTTAGGAATGCTCAGTTCTATGCGTTGACAAGTTTTCCTCGTTTCGTGCAATTATGAACTTAACTTGGTCTATTGGCTTCTTTACCTAACGAAATGTTGTCCAAAAGCTAAACTAGCGAGTTAAAACTTCATACGACACTAAATAGAGTATAACGGTCGAATTTGATGCCTTAGGAATGCTCAGTTCTATGCGTAGACAAGTTTCTCTCGTTTCATGCAATTTTGAGCTTAACTTGGTCTATTGTCTTCTTTAACTAATGTAACGTTGTCCAAAAGCTAAACTAGAAACTTAAGACATCTAAGAACACTAAATAGAGTATAACGGTCCAATTTGATGCCTTACGAATGCTCAATTGTATGCATGGACAAGTTTTTCACGTTTCGTGCAATTTTGAACTTAACTTGGTCTATTGGCTTCTTTACCTAACGAAACGTTGTCCAAAAGCTAAACTAGCAAGTTAAGACTTCTAAGAACACTAAATAGAATATAACGGTCCAATTTAATGCCTTAGGAATGCTCAATTCTATGCATAGATAAGTTTTTACGTTTCGTGCAATTTTGAACTTAACACGGTCTATTGGCTTCTTTAACTAACGAAACGTTGTCCAAAAGCTAAACTATCAAGTTAAGACTTCTAAGAACACTAAGTAGAGTATAAAGGTCCAATTTGATGCCTTAGGAATGCTCAATTCTATGCGTAGACAAGTTTTCCTCGTTTCGTGCAATTTTGAACTTAACTTGGTCTATTGGCTTCTTTACCTAACGAAATGTTGTCCAAAAGCTAAACTAGCGGGTTAAAACTTCATAGAACACTAAATAGAGTATAACGGTCCAATTTGATGCCTTAGGAATGCTCAGTTCTATGCATAGACAAGTTTCTCTCGTTTCATGCAATTTTGAGCTTAACTTGGTCTATTGGCTTATTTACCTAACGTAACGTTGTCCAAAAGCTAAACTAGAAAGTTAAGAATTCTAAGAACACTAAATAGAGTATAACGGTCCAATTTGATGCCTTACGAATGATCAATTGTATGCATGGACAAGTTTTTCACGTTTCGTGCAATTTTGAACTTAACTTGGTCTATTGGCTTCTTTACCTAACGAAACGTTGTCCAAAAGCTAAACTAGCAAGTTAAGACTTCTAAGAACACTAAATAGAGTATAACGGTCCAATTTGATGCCTTAGGAATGCTCAATTCTATGCATAGACAAGTTTTTACGTTTCGTGCAATTTTGAACTTAACACGGTCTATTGGCTTCTTTACCTAACGAAACGTTGTCCGAAAGCTAAACTATCAAGTTAAGACTTCTAAGAACACTAAGTAGAGTATAAAGCTCCAATTTGATGCCTTAGGAATTCTCAATTCTATGCATAGACAAGTTTTTCTCGTTTCGTGCAATTTTGAACTTAACTTGGTCTATTGGCGTCTTTACCTAACGAAACGTTGTCCAAAAGCTAAACTAGCAAGCTAAGACTTCTAAGAACACTAAATAGAATATAACGGTCCAATTTGATGACTTAGGAATGCTCAGTTCTATGCGTAGACAAGTTTCTCTCGTTTCATGCAATTTTGAGCTTAACTTGGTCTATTGGCTTCTTTACCTAACGTAACGTTGTCCAAAAGCTAAACTAGAAAGTTAAGACTTCTAAGAACACTAAATAGAGTATAACGGTCCAATTTGATGCCTTACGAATGCCCAGTTCTATGCGTAGACAAGTTTTCCTCGTTAGGTGCAATTTTGAACTTAACTTGGTCTATTGGCTTCTTTACCTAACGAAACGTTGTCCAAAAGCTAAACTAGCAAGTTAAAACTTTGTAGAACACTAAATAGAGTATAACGGTCCAATTTGAGGCCTTAGGAATGCTCAGTTCTATGCGTAAACAAGTCTCTCTCGTGTCGTGTAATTTTGAACTTAACTTGGTCTATTGGCTTCTTTACCTAACGAAACATTGTCCAAAAGCTAAAATAGTAAGTTAAGACTTCCAAGAAAACTAAATAGAGTATAATGGTCCAATTTGAAGCCATACGAATGCTCAATTGTATGCATGGACAAGTTTTTCACGTTTCGTGCAATTTTGAACTTCACTTGGTCTATTGGCTTCTTTGCCTAACGAAACGTTGTCCAAAAGCTAAACTAGCAAGTAAAGACTTCTAAGAACACTAAATAAAGTATAACTGTCCAATTTGATGCCCTAGGAATGCTCAGTTCTATGCGTCGACAAGTTTTTCTCGTTTCGTGCAATTTTGAACTTAACTTGGTCTATTGGCTTCTTTACCTAACGAAACGTTATCCAAAAGCTAAACTACCAAGGTAAAACTTCTAAGAACACTAAATATAGCATAACGGTCCAATTTGATGCCTTATGAATGCTCAGTTCTATGCGTAGACAAGTTTTTCTCGTTTCGTGCAATTTTGAACTTAACTTGGTCTATTGGCTTCTTTACCTAACGAAACGGTGTCCAAAAGCTAAACTAGCAACTTAATACTTCTAAGAACACTAAATAGAGTATAACGGTCCCATTTGATGCCTTAGGAATGCTCAATTCTATGCATAGACAAGTATTTCACGTTTCGTGCAATTTTGAACTTAACTTGGTCCATTGGCTTCTTTACCTAACGAAACGTTGTCCAAACTAAACTAGCATGTTAAGACTTCTAAGAACACTAAATAGAGTATAACGGTCCAATTCGATGCCTTAGGAATGCTCAATTCTATGCATAGACAAGTTTTTCAAGTTTTGTGCAATTTTGAACTTAACTTGGTCTATCGGCTTCTTCACCTAACGAAACGTTGTCCAAAAGCTAAACTAGCAAGTTAAACTTCGTAGAACACTAAATAGAGTATAACGGTTCAATTTGATGCCGTAGGTATGCTCAGTTCTATGCGTAGATAAGTTTTCATCGTTTCGTGCAATTTTGAACTTAACTTGGTCTATTGGCTTCTTTACCTAACGAAACGTTGTCCGAAAGCTAAACTAGCATGTTAAAACTTCGAAGAACACTAAATACAGTACAACGGTCCAATTTGATGCCTTAGGAATGCTCAGTTCTATGCATAGACAAGTTTTCCTCGTTTCGTGCAATTTTAACTTAACTTGGTCTATGGGCTTCTTTACCTAGTGAAACGTTATGGAAAAGCTAAACTAGCAAGTTAAAACTTTGTAGAACACTAAATAGAGTATAACGGTCCAATTTGATGGCTTAGGATTGCCCAGTTCTATGCGTAGACAAGTTTTCCTCGTTACGTGCAATTGTGAACTTAACTTGGTCTATTGGCTTCTTTACCTAACGAAACGTTGTCGAAAAGCTAAACTAGCAAGTTAAAACTTTGTAGAACACTAAATAGAGTATAACTGTCCAATTTGATGCCTTATGAATTCTCAGTTCTATGCGTAGACAAGTCTCTCTCGTGTCGTGTAATTTTGATCTTAACTTGGTCTATTGGATTCTTTACCTAACGAAATGTTGTCCAAAAGCTAAACTACTAAGTTAAGACTTCTAAGAACACTAAATAGAGTATAATGGTCCAATTTGAAGCCATACGAATGCTCAATTGTATGCATGGACAAGTTTTTCACGTTTCGTGCAATTTTGAACTTCACTTGGTCTATTGGCTTCTTTGCTTAACGAAACGTTGTCCAAAAGCTAAACTAGCAAGTCAAGACTTCTAAGAACACTAAAAAGAGTATAACGGTCCAATTTGATGCCTTAGGAATGCTTAGTTCTATGCGTAGATAAGTTTTTCCCATTTCGTGCAATTTTGAGCTTAACTTGGTCTATTGGCTTCTTTACCTAACGTAACGTTGTCCAAAACCTAAACTAGAAAGTTAAGACATCTAAGAACACAAAATAGAGTATAACGGTCCAATTTGATGCCTTACGAATGCTCAATTGTATGCATGGACAAGTTTTTCACGTTTCGTGCAATTTTGAACTTAACTTGGTCTATTGGCTTCTTTAGCTAACGAAACATTGTCCAAAAGCTAAAATAGCAAGTTAAGACTTCTATGAACACTAAATAGAGTATAACGGTCCAATTTGATGCCTTAGGAATGCTCAGTTCTATGCGTAAACAAGTCTCTCTCGTGTCGTGTAATTTTGAACTTAACTTGGTCTATTGGCTTGTTTACCTAACGAAACATTGTCCAAAAGCTAAAATAGTAAGTTAAGACTTCCAAGAAAACTAAATAGAGTATAATGGTCCAATTTGAAGCCATACGAATGCTCAATTGTATGCATGGACAAGTTTTTCACGTTTCGTGCAATTTTGAACTTCACTTGGTCTATTGGCTTCTTTGCCTAACGAAACGTTGTCCAAAAGCTAAACTAGCAAGTAAAGACTTCTAAGAACACTAAATAAAGTATAACTGTCCAATTTGATGCCCTAGGAATGCTCAGTTCTATGCGTCGACAAGTTTTTCTCGTTTCGTGCAATTTTGAACTTAACTTGGTCTATTGGCTTCTTTACCTAACGAAACGTTATCCAAAAGCTAAACTAGCAAGGTAAAACTTCTAAGAACACTAAATATAGCATAACGGTCCAATTTGATGCCTTATGAATGCTCAGTTCTATGCGTAGACAAGTTTTTCTCGTTTCGTGCAATTTTGAACTTAACTTGGTCTATTGGCTTCTTTACCTAACGAAACGGTGTCCAAAAGCTAAACTAGCAAGCTAATACTTCTAAGAACACTAAATAGAGTATAACGGTCCCATTTGATGCCTTAGGAATGCTCAATTCTATGCATAGACAAGTATTTCACGTTTCGTGCAATTTTGAACTTAACTTGGTCCATTGGCTTCTTTACCTAACGAAACGTTGTCCAAACTAAACTAGCATGTTAAGACTTCTAAGAACACTAAATAGAGTATAACGGTCCAATTCGATGCCTTAGGAATGCTCAATTCTATGCATAGACAAGTTTTTCAAGTTTTGTGCAATTTTGAACTTAACTTGGTCTATCGGCTTCTTCACCTAACGAAACGTTGTCCAAAAGCTAAACTAGCAAGTTAAACTTCGTAGAACACTAAATAGAGTATAACGGTTCAAATTGATGCCTTAGGTATGCTCAGTTCTATGCGTAGATAAGTTTTCATCGTTTCGTGCAATTTTGAACTTAACTTGGTCTATTGGCTTCTTTACCTAACGAAACGTTGTCCGAAAGCTAAACTAGCATGTTAAAACTTCGAAGAACACTAAATACAGTACAACGGTCCAATTTGATGCCTTAGGAATGCTCAGTTCTATGCATAGACAAGTTTTCCTCGTTTCGTGCAATTTTAACTTAACTTGGTCTATGGGCTTCTTTACCTAGTGAAACGTTATGGAAAAGCTAAACTAGCAAGTTAAAACTTTGTAGAACACTAAATAGAGTATAACGGTCCAATTTGATGGCTTAGGATTGCCCAGTTCTATGCGTAGACAAGTTTTCCTCGTTACGTGCAATTGTGAACTTAACTTGGTCTATTGGCTTCTTTACCTAACGAAACGTTGTCGAAAAGCTAAACTAGCAAGTTAAAACTTTGTAGAACACTAAATAGAGTATAACTGTCCAATTTGATGCCTTATGAATTCTCAGTTCTATGCGTAGAAAAGTCTCTCTCGTGTCGTGTAATTTTGATCTTAACTTGGTCTATTGGATTCTTTACCTAACGAAATGTTGTCCAAAAGCTAAACTACTAAGTTAAGACTTCTAAGAACACTAAATAGAGTATAATGGTCCAATTTGAAGCCATACGAATGCTCAATTATATGCATGGACAAGTTTTTCACGTTTCGTGCAATTTTGAACTTCACTTGGTCTATTGGCTTCTTTGCTTAACAAAACGTTGTCCAAAAGCTAAACTAGCAAGTCAAGACTTCTAAGAACACTAAAAAGAGTATAACGGTCCAATTTGATGCCTTAGGAATGCTTAGTTCTATACGTAGATAAGTTTTTCCCATTTCGTGCAATTTTGAGCTTAACTTGGTCTATTGGCTTCTTTACCTAACGTAACGTTGTCCAAAACCTAAACTAGAAAGTTAAGACATCTAAGAACACAAAATAGAGTATAACGGTCCAATTTGATGCCTTACGAATGCTCAATTGTATGCATGGACAAGTTTTTCACGTTTCGTGCAATTTTGAACTTAACTTGGTCTATTGGCTTCTTTACCTAACGAAACATTGTCCAAAAGCTAAAATAGAAAGTTAAGACTTCTAAGAACACTAAATAGAGTATAACGGTCCAATTTGATGCCTTAGGAATGCTCAGTTCTATGCGTAAACAAGTCTCTCTCGTGTCGTGTAATTTTGAACTTAACTTGGTCTATTGGCTTGTTTACCTAACGAAACATTGTCCAAAAGCTAAAATAGTAAGTTAAGACTTCCAAGAAAACTAAATAGAGTATAATGGTCCAATTTGAAGCCATACGAATGCTCAATTGTATGCATGGACAAGTTTTTCACGTTTCGTGCAATTTTGAACTTCACTTGGTCTATTGGCTTCTTTGCTTAACGAAACGTTGTCCAAAAGCTAAACTAGCAAGTCAAGACTTCTAAGAACACTAAAAAGAGTATAACGGTCCAATTTGATGCCTTAGGAATGCTTAGTTCTATGCGTAGATAAGTTTTTCCCATTTCGTGCAATTTTGAGCTTAACTTGGTCTATTGGCTTCTTTACCTAACGTAACGTTGTCCAAAACCTAAACTAGAAAGTTAAGACATCTAAGAACACAAAATAGAGTATAACGGTCCAATTTGATGCCTTACGAATGCTCAATTGTATGCATGGACAAGTTTTTCACGTTTCGTGCAATTTTGAACTTAACTTGGTCTATTGGCTTCTTTACCTAACGAAACATTGTCCAAAAGCTAAAATAGAAAGTTAAGACTTCTAAGAACACTAAATAGAGTATAACGGTCCAATTTGATGCCTTAGGAATGCTCAGTTCTATGCGTAAACAAGTCTCTCTCGTGTCGTGTAATTTTGAACTTAACTTGGTCTATTGGCTTGTTTACCTAACGAAACATTGTCCAAAAGCTAAAATAGTAAGTTAAGACTTCCAAGAAAACTAAATAGAGTATAATGGTCCAATTTGAAGCCATACGAATGCTCAATTGTATGCATGGACAAGTTTTTCACGTTTCGTGCAATTTTGAACTTCACTTGGTCTATTGGCTTCTTTGCTTAACGAAACGTTGTCCAAAAGCTAAACTAGCAAGTCAAGACTTCTAAGAACACTAAAAAGAGTATAACGGTCCAATTTGATGCCTTAGGAATGCTTAGTTCTATGCGTAGATAAGTTTTTCCCATTTCGTGCAATTTTGAGCTTAACTTGGTCTATTGGCTTCTTTACCTAACGTAACGTTGTCCAAAACCTAAACTAGAAAGTTAAGACATCTAAGAACACAAAATAGAGTATAACGGTCCAATTTGATGCCTTACGAATGCTCAATTGTATGCATGGACAAGTTTTTCACGTTTCGTGCAATTTTGAACTTAACTTGGTCTATTGGCTTCTTTACCTAACGAAACGTTGTCCAAAAGCTAAACTAGAAAGTTAAGACTTCTAAGAACACTAAATAGAGTATAACGGTCCAATTTAATGCCTTAGTAATGCTCAATTCTATGCATAGACAAGTTTTTACGTTTCGTGCAATTTTGAACTTAACACGGTCTATTGGCTTCTTTACCTAACGAAACGTTGTCTGAAAGCTAAACTATCAAGTTAAGACTTTTAAGAACACTAAGTAGAGTATAAAGGTCCAATTTGATGCCTTAGGAATTCTCAATTCTATGCATAGACAAGTTTTTCTCGTTTCGTGCAATTTTGAACTTAACTTGGTCTATTGGCGTCTTTACCTAACGAAACGTTGTCCAAAAGCTAAACTAGCAAGCTAAGACTTCTAAGAACACTAAATAGAGTATAACGGTCCAATTTGATGCCTTAGGAATGCTCAGTTCTATGCGTGGACAAGTTTTCCTCGTTTCGTGCAATTTTGAACTTAACTTGGCCTATTGGCTTCTTTACCTAACAAAATGTTGTCCAAAAGCTAAACTAGCGAGATAAAACTTCATAGAACACTAAATAGAGTATAACGGTCCAATTTGATGCCTTAGGAATGCTCAGTTCTATGCGTAGAGAAGTTTCTCTCATTTCATGCAATTTTGAGCTTAACTTGGTCTATTGGCTTCTTTAACTAACGAAACGTTGTCCAAAAGCTAAACTAGCAAGTTAAGACTTCTAAGAACACTAAATAGAGTATAACGGTCCAATTTGATGCCTTAGGAATGCTCAATTCTATGCACAGACAAGTCTTTCACGTTTCGTGCAATTTTGAACTTAACTTGGTCTATTGGCTTCTTTACCTAACGAAACATTGTCCAAAAGCTAAAATAGAAAGTTAAGACTTCTAAGAACACTAAATAGAGTATAACGGTCCAATTTGATGCCTTAGGAATGCTCAGTTCTATGCGTAAACAAGTCTCTCTCGTGTCGTGTAATTTTGAACTTAACTTGGTCTATTGGCTTGTTTACCTAACGAAACATTGTCCAAAAGCTAAAATAGTAAGTTAAGACTTCCAAGAAAACTAAATAGAGTATAATGGTCCAATTTGAAGCCATACGAATGCTCAATTGTATGCATGGACAAGTTTTTCACGTTTCGTGCAATTTTGAACTTCACTTGGTCTATTGGCTTCTTTGCTTAACGAAACGTTGTCCAAAAGCTAAACTAGCAAGTCAAGACTTCTAAGAACACTAAAAAGAGTATAACGGTCCAATTTGATGCCTTAGGAATGCTTAGTTCTATGCGTAGATAAGTTTTTCCCATTTCGTGCAATTTTGAGCTTAACTTGGTCTATTGGCTTCTTTACCTAACGTAACGTTGTCCAAAACCTAAACTAGAAAGTTAAGACATCTAAGAACACAAAATAGAGTATAACGGTCCAATTTGATGCCTTACGAATGCTCAATTGTATGCATGGACAAGTTTTTCACGTTTCGTGCAATTTTGAACTTAACTTGGTCTATTGGCTTCTTTACCTAACGAAACATTGTCCAAAAGCTAAAATAGAAAGTTAAGACTTCTAAGAACACTAAATAGAGTATAACGGTCCAATTTGATGCCTTAGGAATGCTCAGTTCTATGCGTAAACAAGTCTCTCTCGTGTCGTGTAATTTTGAACTTAACTTGGTCTATTGGCTTGTTTACCTAACGAAACATTGTCCAAAAGCTAAAATAGTAAGTTAAGACTTCCAAGAAAACTAAATAGAGTATAATGGTCCAATTTGAAGCCATACGAATGCTCAATTGTATGCATGGACAAGTTTTTCACGTTTCGTGCAATTTTGAACTTCACTTGGTCTATTGGCTTCTTTGCTTAACGAAACGTTGTCCAAAAGCTAAACTAGCAAGTCAAGACTTCTAAGAACACTAAAAAGAGTATAACGGTCCAATTTGATGCCTTAGGAATGCTTAGTTCTATGCGTAGATAAGTTTTTCCCATTTCGTGCAATTTTGAGCTTAACTTGGTCTATTGGCTTCTTTACCTAACGTAACGTTGTCCAAAACCTAAACTAGAAAGTTAAGACATCTAAGAACACAAAATAGAGTATAACGGTCCAATTTGATGCCTTACGAATGCTCAATTGTATGCATGGACAAGTTTTTCACGTTTCGTGCAATTTTGAACTTAACTTGGTCTATTGGCTTCTTTACCTAACGAAACGTTGTCCAAAAGCTAAACTAGAAAGTTAAGACTTCTAAGAACACTAAATAGAGTATAACGGTCCAATTTAATGCCTTAGTAATGCTCAATTCTATGCATAGACAAGTTTTTACGTTTCGTGCAATTTTGAACTTAACACGGTCTATTGGCTTCTTTACCTAACGAAACGTTGTCTGAAAGCTAAACTATCAAGTTAAGACTTTTAAGAACACTAAGTAGAGTATAAAGGTCCAATTTGATGCCTTAGGAATTCTCAATTCTATGCATAGACAAGTTTTTCTCGTTTCGTGCAATTTTGAACTTAACTTGGTCTATTGGCGTCTTTACCTAACGAAACGTTGTCCAAAAGCTAAACTAGCAAGCTAAGACTTCTAAGAACACTAAATAGAGTATAACGGTCCAATTTGATGCCTTAGGAATGCTCAGTTCTATGCGTGGACAAGTTTTCCTCGTTTCGTGCAATTTTGAACTTAACTTGGCCTATTGGCTTCTTTACCTAACAAAATGTTGTCCAAAAGCTAAACTAGCGAGATAAAACTTCATAGAACACTAAATAGAGTATAACGGTCCAATTTGATGCCTTAGGAATGCTCAGTTCTATGCGTAGAGAAGTTTCTCTCATTTCATGCAATTTTGAGCTTAACTTGGTCTATTGGCTTCTTTAACTAACGAAACGTTGTCCAAAAGCTAAACTAGCAAGTTAAGACTTCTAAGAACACTAAATAGAGTATAACGGTCCAATTTGATGCCTTAGGAATGCTCAATTCTATGCACAGACAAGTCTTTCACGTTTCGTGCAATTTTGAACTTAACTTGGTCCATTGGCTTCTTTACCTAACGAAACATTTTCTGAACTAAACTAGCATGTTAAGACTTCTAAGAAAACTAAATAGATTATAACGGTCTAATTCGATGCATTAGGAATGCTCAGTTCTATGCGTAGACAAGTTTTTCACGTTTCGTGCAGTTTTGAACTTAACTTGGTCTATGGGCTTCTTTACCTAACGAAACGTTGCGCAAAAGCTAAAGTAGCAAGTTAAAACTTTGAAGAATGCTAAATAAAGTACAACGGTCCAATTTGATGCCTTAGAAATGCTCAGTTCTATGCGTAGACAAGTTCTCCTCGTTTCGTGCAATTTTTAACTTAACTTGGTCTATGGGCTTCTTTACCTAGTGAAACGATATCCAAAAGCTAAACTAGCAAGTTAAAACTTCATACAACACTAAATAGAGTATAACGGTCCAATTTGATGCCTTAGGAATGCCCAGTTCTATGCGTAGACAAGTTTTCCTCGTTTCGTGCAATTTTGAACTTAAATTGGTCTATTAGCTTCTTTACATAACGAAACGTTGTCCAAAAGCTAAACTAGCAAGCTAAGACTTCTAAGAACACTAAATAGAGTATAACGGTCCAATTTGATGCCTTTGGACTGCTCAGTTCTATGCGTAGACAAGTTTTTCTCGTTTCATGCAATTTTGAACTTAAATTGGTCTATTAACTTATTTAACTAACGAAACGTTGTCCAAAAGCTAAACTAGCAAGCTAAGACTTCTAAGAACACTAAATAGTGTATAACGGTCCAATTTGATGCCTTAGGAATGCTCAGTTCTATGCGTAGACAAGTTTTCCTCGTTTCGTGCAATTTTTAACTTAACTTGGTCTATGGGCTTCTTTACCTAGTGAAACGTTATCCAAAAGCTAAACTAGCAAGTTAAAACTTCATACAACACTAAATAGAGTATAATGGTCCAATTTGATGCCTTAGGAAGGCCAAGTTCTATGCGTAGACAAGTTTTCCTCGTTTCGTGCAATTTTGAACTTAACTTGGTCTATTGGCTTCTTTGCCTAACGAAACGTTGTCCAAATGCTAAACTAACAAGTTAAAACTTCGTACAACACTAAATAGAGTATAACGGTCCAATTTGATGCCTTAGGAATGCTCAGTTCTATGCGTAGACAAGTTTTTCTCGTTTCGTGCTATTTTGAACTTAAATTGGTCTATTGGCTTTTTTACCTGACGAAATGTTGTCCAAAAGCTAAACGAGCAAGTTAAGTCTTCTAAGAACACAAAATAGAGTATAACGGTCCAATTTGATGCCTTAGGAATGCTCAGTTCTATGCGTAGACAAGTTTTTCTTGTTTCGTGCAATTTTGAACTTAAATTGGTCTATTGGCTTCTTTAACTCACGAAATGTTGTCCAAAAGCTAAACGAGAAAGTTAAGACTTCTAAGAACACTAAATAGAGTATAAAGGTCCAATTTGAAGACTTATGAATGCTCAATTGTATGCATGGACAAGTTTTTCACGTTTCGTGCAATTTTGAACTTAACTTGGTCTATTGGCTTCTTTGACTAACGAAACGTTGTCCAAAAGCTAAACTAGCAAGTCAAGACTTCTAAGAACACTAAATTGAGTATAAAGGTATAATTTGATGCCTTAGAATGCTTAGTTCTATGCGTCGACAAGTTTTTCTCGTTTCATACAATTTGAACTTAACTTGGTCTATTGGCTTCTTTACCTAACGAAACGTTGTCCAAAAGCTAAACTAGCAAGTTAAGACTTCTAACAATACTAAATACAGTATAACGGTCCAATTTGATGCCCTAGGAATGCTCAGTTCTATGCGTAGACAAGTTTTCGTCCTTTCGTGCAATTTTGAACTTAACTTGGTCTATTGGCTTCTTTACCTAACGAAATGTTGTCCAAAAGCTAAACTAGCAAGTTAAGACTTTTAAGAACACTAAATAGAGTATAACGGTCCAATTTGATGCCTTAGGAATGCTCAGTTCTATGCGTAGACAAGTTTTTTTCGTTTCGTGCAATTTTGAACTTAAATTGGTCTATTGGCTTCTTTACCTAACGAAACGTTGTCCAAAAGCTAAACTAGCAAGCTAAGATTTCTAAGAACACTAAATAGAGTATAACGGTCCAATTTGATGCCTTAGGAATGCTCAGTTCTATGCGTAGACAAGTTTTTCACGTTTCGTGCTATTTTGAACTTAAATTGGTCTATTGGCTTTTTTACCTGACGAAATGTTGTCCTAAAGCTAAACGAGCAAGTTAAGACTTCCAATAACACTAAATAGAGTAGAACGGTCCAATTTGATGCCTTAGGAATGCTCAGTTCTATGCGTAGACAAGTTTTTCTCGTTTCGTGCAATTTTGAACTTAAATTGGTCTATTGGCTTCTTTACCTAACGAAATGTTGTCCAAAAGCTAAACGAGCAAGTTAAGACTTCTAAGAACAATAAATAGAGTATAAAGGTCCAATTTGAAGCCTTATGACTGCTCAATTGTATGCATGGACAAGTTTTTCACGTTTCGTGCAATTTTGAACTTAACTTGGTCTATTGGCTTTTTTGACTAACGAAACGTTGTCCAAAAGCTAAACTAGCAAGTCAAGACTTCTAAGAACACTAAATTGAGTATAAAGGTATAATTTGATGCCTTAGGAATGCTCAGTTCTATGCGTCGACAAGTTTTCCTCGTTTCATACAATTTTGAACTTAACTAGGTCTATTGGCTTCTTTACCTAACGAAACGTTGTCCAAAAGCTAAACTAGCAAGTTAAGACTTCTAAGAACACTAAATAGAGTATAACGGTCCAATTTGATGCCCTAGGAATGCTCAGTTCTATGCGTAGACAAGTTTTCGTCGTTTCATGCAATTTTGAACTTAACTTGGTCTATTGGTTTCTTTACCTAACGAAAAGTTGTCCAAAAGCTAAACTAGCAAGTTAAGATTTTTAAGAACACTAAATAGAGTATAACGGTCCAATTTGATGCCTTAGGAATGCTTAGTTCTATGCGTAGACAAGTTTTTCTCGTTTCGTGCAATTTTGAACTTAAATTGGTCTATTGGCTTCTTTACCTAACGAAACGTTGTCCAAAAGCTAAACTAGCAAGTTAAGACTTTTAAGAACACTAAATAGAGTATAACGGTCCAATTTGATGCCTTAGGAATGCTCAGTTCTATGCGTAGACAAGTTTTTTTCGTTTCGTGCAATTTTGAACTTAAATTGGTCTATTGGCTTCTTTACCTAACGAAACGTTGTCCAAAAGCTAAACTAGCAAGTTAAGACTTCTAAGAATACTAAATAGAGTATAACGGTCCAATTTGATGCCCTAGGAATGCTCAGTTTTATGCGTAGACAAGTTTTTCTCGTTTCGTGCAATTTTGAACTTAAATTGGTCTATTGGCTTCTTTACCTAACGAAACGTTGTCCAAAAGCTAAACTAGCAAGTTAAGACTTTTAAGAACACTAAATAGAGTATAAGGGTCCAATTTCATGCCTTAGGAATGCTCAGTTCTATGCGTAGACAAGTTTTTCTCGTTTCGTGCTCTTTTGAACTTAAATTGGTCTATTGGCTTTTTTACCTGACGAAATGTTGTCCAAAAGCTAAACGAGCAAGTTAAGACTTCTAAGAACACTAAATAGAGTAGAACGGCTCAATTTGATGCCTTACGAATGCTCAGTTCTATGCGTAGACAAGTTTTTCTCGTTTCGTGCAATTTTGAACTTAAATTGGTCTATTGGCTTCTTTACCTAACGAAATGTTGTCCAAAAGATAAACTAGGAAGTTAAGACTTTGTATAACTCTAAATAGAGTATAACGGTCCAATTTGATGCCTTAGGAATGCTCAGTTCTATGCGTAGAAAAGTTTCCCTCGTTTCATGCAATTTTGAACCTAGCTTGGTCTATTGGCTTCTTTACCTAACGTAACGTTGTCCAAAAGCTAAACTAGCAAGTTAAGACACAAAATAGAGTATAACGGTCCAATTTGATGCCTTACGAATGCTCAATTGTATGCATGGACAAGTTTTTCACGTTTCGTGCAATTTTGAACTTAACTTGGTCTACTGGGTTCTTTACCTAACGAAACGTTGTCCAAAAGCTAAACTAGCAAGTTAAGACTTCTGAGAACACTAAATGTAGTATAACGGTCCAATTTGATGCCTTAGGAATGCTTAATTCTATGCATAGACAAGTTTTTCACGTTTCGTGCAATTTTGAACTTAACTTGGTCTATTGGCTTCTTTACCTAACGAAACATTGTCCGAAAGCTAAACTAGCAAGTTAAGACTTCTAAGAACACTAAATAGACTATAACGGTCTAATTTGATGACTTAGGAATTCTCAATTCTATGCATAGACAAGTTTTTCAAGTTTCGTGCAATTTTGAACTTAACTTGGTCTATTGGCTTCTTTACCTAACAAAACGTTGTCCAAAAGCTAAACTAGCAAGTTAAGACTGGTAAGAACACTAAATAGAGTATAACGGTTCAATTTGATGCCTTAGGAATGCTCAATTCTATGCATAGACAAGTTTTTCACGTTTCGTGCAATTTTGAACTTAACTTGGGCTATTGGCTTCTTTACTTAACAAAACGTTGTCTGAAAGCTAAACTAGCAAGTTAAGACTTCTACGAACACTAAATAGAGTATAACGGTCCAATTTCATGGCTTAGGAATTCTCAATTTTATGCATAGACAAGTTTTTCACGTTTCGTGTATTTTTAAACTTAACTTGGTCTATTGGCGTCTTTACCTAACGAAACGTTGTCCAAAAGCTAAAATAGCCAGTTAAGACTTCTAAGAACACTAAATAGAGTATAACGGTCCAATTTGATGCCATAGGAATGCTCAAATCTATGCATAGACAAGTTTTTCACGTTTCGGGCAATTTTGAACTTAACCTAGTCTATTGGCTTCTTTACCTAACGAAACGTTGTCCAAAAGCCAAACTAGCAAGTTAAGACTTCTAGGAACACTAAATAGAGTATAACAGTCCAATTTGATGCCTTAGGAATGCTCAATTCTATGCATAGACAAGTCCTTCAGGTTTCGTGCAATTTTGAACTTAACTTGGTCAATTGGCTTCTTTACCTAACGAAACGTTTTCCGAGCTAAACTAGCATGTTAAGACTTTTAAGAACACTAAATAGAGTATAACGGTCCAATTCGATGCCTTAGGAATGCTCAATTCTATGCATAGACAAGTTTTTCAAGTTTTGTGCAATTTTGAACTTAACTTGGTCTATGGGCTTCTTTACCTAACGAAACGTTGCCTAAAAGCTAAACTAGCAAGTTAAAACTTCGAAGAACACTAAATACAGTACAACGGTTCAATTTGATGCCTTAGGAATGCTCAGTTCTATGCGTAGACAAGTTTTGCTCGTTTCGTGCAATTTTTAACTCAACTTGGTCTATGGGCTTCTTTACCTAGTGAAACATTATCCAAAAGCTAAACTAGCAAGTTAAAACTTCATACAACACTAAATAGAGTATAACGGTCCAATTTGATGCCTTAGGAATGCCCAGTTCTATACGTAGACAAGTTTTCCTCGTTTCGTGCAATTTTGCACTTAACATGGCCTATTGGCTTTTTTACCTAACGAAATGTTGTCCAAAAGCTAAACGAGCAAGTTAAGACTTTTAAGAACACTAAATAGAGTATAAAGTTCCAATTTGGAGCCTTACGAATGCTCAATTGTATGCATGGACAAGTTTTTCACGTTTCGTGCAATTTTGAACTTACCATGGTCTATTGGCTTCTTTACGTAGCAAAATGTTGTCCAAAAGCTAAACTAGCAAGTTAACTCTTCGTAGAACACTAAATAGAGTATAACGGTCCAATTTGATGGCTTAGGAATGCTCAGTTCTATGCGTAGACAAGTTTCTCTCGTTTTATGCAATTTTGAACATAACTTGGTCTATTGGCTTCTTTACCTAACGTTACATTGTCCAAAAGCTAAACTAGCAAATTAAGACTTCTAAGAACACTAAATAGAGTATAACGGTCCAATTTGATGCCTTACAAATGCTCAATTGTATGCATGGACAAGTCTTTCACGTTTCGTGCAATTTTCAACTTAACTTGGTCTATTGGCTTCTTTACCTAACGTAACGTTATCCAAAAGCTAAACTAGCAAGTTAAGACTTCTAAGAACACTAAATAGAGTATAACGGTCCAATTTGATGCCTTACGAATGCTCAATTGTATGCATGGACAAGTTTTTCACGTTTCGTGCTATTTTGAGCTTAACTTGGTCTATTGGCTTCTTTACCTAACAAAACGTTGTCCAAAAGCTAAACTTGGTAAGTTAAGACTTGTAAGAACACTAAATAGAGTATAACGGTCCAATTTGATGCCTTACGAATGCTCAATTGTATGCATGGACAAGTCTTTCACGTTTCGTGCAATTTTGAACTTAACTTGGTCTATTGGCTTCTTTACCTAACGTAACGTTATCCAAAAGCTAAACTAGCAAGTTAAGACTTCTAAGAACACTAAATAGAGTATAACGGTCCAATTTGATGCCTTACAAATGCTCAATTGTATGCATGGACAAGTCTTTCACGTTTCGTGCAATTTTGAACTTAACTTGGTCTATTGGCTTCTTTACCTAACGTAACGTTATCCAAAAGCTAAACTAGCAAGTTAAGACTTCTAAGAACACTAAATAGAGTATAACGGTCCAATTTGATGCCTTACGAATGCTCAATTGTATGCATGGACAAGTTTTTCACGTTTCGTGCTATTTTGAGCTTAACTTGGTCTATTGGCTTCTTTACCTAACAAAACGTTGTCCAAAAGCTAAACAAGCAAGTTAAGACTTGTAAGAACACTAAATAGAGTATAACGGTCCAATTTGATGCTTTAGGAATGCTCAATTCTATGCGTAAACAAGTTTTTCACGTTTCGGGCAATTTTGAACTTAACTTGGTCTTGGCTTCTTTACCTAACGAAACGTTGTCCGAAAGCTAAACTAGCAAGTTAAGACTTCTAAGAACACTAAATACAGTATAACAGTCGAATTTGATGCCTTACGAATGCTCAATTGTATGCATGGACAAGTTTTTCACGTTTCGTGCAATTTTGAACTTAACTTGTTCTATTGGCTTCTTTACCTAACGACACGTTTTCCAAAAGCTAAACTAGCAAGTTAAGACTTATAAGAACACTAACTAGAGTATAACGGTCCAATTTGATGCCTTAGGAATGCTCAATTCTATGCATAGACAAGTTTTTCACCTTTCGGGCAATTTTTTACTTAACCTGGTCTATTGGCTTCTTTACCTAACGAAACGTTGTCCAAAAGCCAAACTAGCAAGTTAAGACTTCTAAGAACACTAAATAGAGTATAACGGTCCAATTTGATGCCATAGGAATGCTCAATTCTATGCACAAACAAGTTTTTCACGTTTCGGGCAATTTTGAACTTAACTTTGTCTATTGGCTTCTTTACCTAACAAAACGTTGTCCAAAAGCTAAAAAAGCAAGTTAAGACTTATAAGAACACTAAATAGAGTATAACGGTCCAATTTGATGCCTTACGAATGCTCAATTGTATGCATAGACAAGTTTTTTACGTTTCGTGCAATTTTGAACTTAACTTGGTCTATTGGCTTCTTTACCTAACGAAACGTTGTCCAAAAGCTAAACTAGCAAGTTAAGACTTCAAAGAACACTAAATAGATTATAACGGTCCAATTTGATGCCCTAGGAATGCTCAGTTCTATGCGTAGACAAGTTTTCGTCGTTTCGTGCAATTTTGAACTTAACTTGGTCTATTGGCTTCTTTACCTAACGAAACGTTGTCCAAAAGCTAAACTAGCAAGTTAAGACTTTTAAGAACACTAAATAGAGTATAACGGTCCAATTTGATGACTTAGGAATGCTTAGTTCTATGCGTAGACAAGTTTTTCTCGTTTCGTGCAATTTTGAACTTAAATTGGTCTATTGGCTTCTTTACCTAACGAAACGTTGTCCAAAAGCCAAACTAGCAAGCTAAGAATTCTAAGAACACTAAAGAGAGTATAACAGTCCAATTTGATGCCTTAGGAATGCTTAGTTCTATGCGTAGACAAGTTTTCCTCGTTTCGTGCAATTTTGAACTTAACTTGTTCTATTGGCTTATTTACCTAACGAAATGTTGTCCAAAAGCTAAACTAGAAAGTTAAGATTTTGTAGAACTCTAAATAGAGTATAACGGTCAAATTTGATGCCTTAGAAATGCTCAGTTCTATGCGTAGAAAAGTTTCCCTCGTTTCATGCAATTTTGAACCTAGCTTGGTCTATTGGCTTCTTTAACTAACGTAACGTTGTCCAAAAGCTAAACTAGCAAGTTAAGACACAAAATAGAGTATAACGGTCCAATTTGATGCCTTACGAATGCTCAATTGTATGCATGGACAAGTTTTTCACGTTTCGTGCAATTTCGAACTTAACTTGGTCTACTGGGTTCTTTACCTAACGAAACGTTGTACAAAAGCTAAACTAGCAAGTTAAGACTTCTAAGAACACTAAATAGAGTATAACGGTCCAATTTGATGCCTCAGGAATGCTTAATTCTATGCATAGACAAGTTTTTCACGTTTCGTGCAATTTTGAACTTAACTTGGTCTATTGGCTTCTTTACCTAACAAAACGTTGTCCAAAAGCTAAACTAGCAAGTTAAGACTTGTAAGAACACTAAATAGAGTATAACGGTTCAATTTGATGCCTTAGGAATGCTCAATTCTATGCATACACAAGTTTTTCACGTTTCGTGCAATTTTGAACTTAACTTGGGCTATTGGCTTCTTTACTTAACAACACGTTGTTTGAAAGCTAAACTAGCAAGTTAAGACTTCTGAGAACACTAAATAGAGTATAACGGTCCAATTTCATGGCTTAGGAATTCTCAATTCTTTGCATAGACAAGTTTTTCACGTTTCGTGTATTTTTAAACTTAACTTGGTCTATTGGCGTCTTTACCTAACGAAACGTTGTCCAAAAGCTAAAATAGCCAGTTAAGACTTCTAAGAACACTAAATAGAGTATAACGGTCAAATTTGATGCCTTAGAAATGCTCAGTTCTATGCGTAGAAAAGTTTCCCTCGTTTCATGCAATTTTGAACCTAGCTTGGTCTATTGGCTTCTTTAACTAACGTAACGTTGTCCAAAAGCTAAACTAGCAAGTTAAGACACAAAATAGAGTATAACGGTCCAATTTGATGCCTTACGAATGCTCAATTGTATGCATGGACAAGTTTTTCACGTTTCGTGCAATTTCGAACTTAACTTGGTCTACTGGGTTCTTTACCTAACGAAACGTTGTACAAAAGCTAAACTAGCAAGTTAAGACTTCTAAGAACACTAAATAGAGTATAACGGTCCAATTTGATGCCTCAGGAATGCTTAATTCTATGCATAGACAAGTTTTTCACGTTTCGTGCAATTTTGAACTTAACTTGGTCTATTGGCTTCTTTACCTAACAAAACGTTGTCCAAAAGCTAAACTAGCAAGTTAAGACTTGTAAGAACACTAAATAGAGTATAACGGTTCAATTTGATGCCTTAGGAATGCTCAATTCTATGCATACACAAGTTTTTCACGTTTCATGCAATTTTGAACTTAACTTGGGCTATTGGCTTCTTTACTTAACAACACGTTGTTTGAAAGCTAAACTAGCAAGTTAAGACTTCTGAGAACACTAAATAGAGTATAACGGTCCAATTTCATGGCTTAGGAATTCTCAATTCTTTGCATAGACAAGTTTTTCACGTTTCGTGTATTTTTAAACTTAACTTGGTCTATTGGCGTCTTTACCTAACGAAACGTTGTCCAAAAGCTAAAATAGCCAGTTAAGACTTCTAAGAACACTAAATAGAGTATAACGGTCAAATTTGATGCCTTAGAAATGCTCAGTTCTATGCGTAGAAAAGTTTCCCTCGTTTCATGCAATTTTGAACCTAGCTTGGTCTATTGGCTTCTTTAACTAACGTAACGTTGTCCAAAAGCTAAACTAGCAAGTTAAGACACAAAATAGAGTATAACGGTCCAATTTGATGCCTTACGAATGCTCAATTGTATGCATGGACAAGTTTTTCACGTTTCGTGCAATTTCGAACTTAACTTGGTCTACTGGGTTCTTTACCTAACGAAACGTTGTACAAAAGCTAAACTAGCAAGTTAAGACTTCTAAGAACACTAAATACAGTATAACGGTCGAATTTGATGCCTTACGAATGCTCAATTGTATGCATGGACAAGTTTTTCACATTTCATGCAATTTTGAACTTAACTTGTTCTATTGGCTTCTTTACCTAACGAAACGTTTTCCAAAAGCTAAACTAGCAAGTTAAGACTTATAGGAACACTAACTAGAGTATAACGGTCCAATTTGATGCCTTAGGAATGCTCAATTCTATGCATAGACAAGTTTTTCACGTTTCGGGCAATTTTTTACTTAACCTGGTCTATTGGCTTCTTTACCTAACGAAACGTTGTCCAAAAGCCAAACTAGCAAGTTAAGACTTCTAAAAACACTAAATAGAGTATAACGGTCCAATTTCATGCCCTAGGAATGCTCAATTCTATGCACAAACAAGTTTTTCACGTTTCGGGCAATTTTGAACTTAACTTCGTCTATTGGATTCTTTACCTAACAAAACGTTGTCCAAAAGCTAAAAAAGCAAGTTAAGACTTATAAGGACACTAAATCGAGTATAACGGTCCAATTTGATGCCTTACGAATGCTCAATTGTATGCATAGACAAGTTTTTCACGTTTCGTGCAATTTTGAACTTAACTTGGTCTATTGGCTTCTTTACCTAACGAAACGTTGTCCAAAAGCTAAACTAGCAAGTTAAGACTTATAAGAACACTAAATAGAGTATAACGGTCCAATTTGTTGCCTTAGGAATGCTCAATTCTATGCACAGACAAGTTTTTCAGGTTTCGGGCAATTTTGAACTTAACGTGGTCTATTGGCTTCTTTACCTAACGAAACATTGTCCAAAAGCCAAACTAGAAAGTTAAGACTTCTAAGAACACTAAGTAGAGTATAACGGTCCAATTTGATGCCTTAGGAATGCTCAATTCTATGCATAGACAAGTTTTTCACGTTTCGTGCAATTTTGAACTTAACTTGGTCTATTGGATTCTTTACCTAACGAAACGTTGTCCGAAAGCTAAACTAGCATGCTAGGACTTCTAAGAACACTAAATAGAGTATAACGGTCCAATTTGATTCCTTAGGAATGCTCAATTCTATGCACAAACAAGTTTTTCACGTTTAGGGCAATTTTGAACTTAACTTCGTCTATTGGCTTCTTTACCTAACGAGACGTTGTCCAAAAGCAAAACTAGCAAGTTAAGACTTCTGATAACACAAAATAGAGTATAACGGTCCAATTTGATGCCTTACGAATGCTCAATTCTATGCACAGACAACTTTTTCACGTTTCGGGCAATTTTAAACTTAACCTGGTCTTTTGGCTTCTTTACCTAACGAAACATTGTCCAAAAGCAAAACTAGTCAGTTAAGACTTCCAAGAACACTAAATAGAGTATAACGGTCCAATTTGATGCCTTAGGAATGCTAAATTCTATGCATAGACAAGTTTTTCACGTTTCATGCAATTTTGAACTTAACTTGGTCTATTGGCTTCTTTACCTAACGAAACGTTGTCCAAAAGGTAAACTAGCAAGTTAAGACTTATAGGAACGCTAAATAGAGTATAATGGTCCAATTCGATGCCTTAGGAATGCTCAATTCTATGCACAGACAAGTTTTTCACGTTTCGGGCAATTTTGAACTTAACCTGGTCTATTGGCTTCTTTACCTAAAGAAACATTGTCCAAAAGCCAAACTAGCAAGTTAAGAGTTCTAAGAACACTAAATAGAGTATAACGGTCCAATTTGATGCCTTAGGAATGCTCAATTCTATGCACAGACAAGTTTTTCACGTTTCGGGCAATTTTGAACTTAACCTGGTCTATTGGCTTATTAACCTAACGAAACATTGTCCAAAAGCCAAACTAGAAAGTTAAGACTTCTAAGAACACTAAATATAGTATAAGGGTCCAATTTGATGACTTAGGAATGCTCAATTCTATGCATAGACAAGTTTTTCACGTTTCGTGCAATTTTGAACTTAACTTGGTCTATTGGATTCTTTACCTAACGAAACGTTGTCCGAAAGCTAAACTAGCATGCTAGGACTTCTAAGAACACTAAATAGAGTATAACGGTCCAATTTGATGCCTTACGAATGCTCAATTCTATGCACAGACAACTTTTTCACGTTTCGGGCAATTTTGAACTTAACCTGGTCTTTTGGCTTCTTTACCTCACGAAACATTGTCCAAAAGCAAAACTAGCAAGTTAAGACTTCCAAGAACACTAAATAGAGTATAACGGTCCAATTTGATGCCTTAGGAATGCTCAATTCTATGCATAGACAAGTTTTTCACGTTTCATGCAATTTTGAGCTTAACTTGGTCTATTGGCTTCTTTACCTAACAAAACGTTGTCCAAAAGCTAAACAAGCAAGTTAAGACTTATAAGAACACTAAATAGAGTATAACGGTCCAATTTGATGCCTTAGGAATGCTCACTTCTATGCACAAACAAGTTTTTCACGTTTCGGGCAATTTTGAACTTAACTTGGTCTTTTGGCTTCTTTACCTAACGAAACGTTGTCCAAAAGCTAAACTAGCAAGTTAAGACTTCTAAGAACACTAAATACAGTATAACGGTCGAGTTTGATGCCTTACGAATGCTCAATTGTATGCATGGACAAGTTTTTCACGTTTTGTGCAATTTTGAACTTAACTTGTTCTATTGGCTTCTTTACCTAACGAAACGTTTTCCAAAAGCTAAACTAGCAAGTTAAGACTTATAAGAACACTAAATAGAGTATAACGGTCCAATTTGATGCCTTAGGAATGCTCAATTCTATGCATAGACAAGTTTTTCACATTTCGGGCAATTTTTTACTTAACCTGGTCTATTGGCTTCTTTACCTAACGAAACGTTGTCCAAAAGCCAAACTAGCAAGTTAAGACTTCTAAGAACACTAAATAGAGTATAACCGTCCAATTTGATGCCTTAGGAATGCTCAATTCTATGCATAGACAAGTCCTTCACGTTTCGTGCAATTTTGAACTTAACTTGGTCTAGTGGCTTTTTTACCTAACGAAACGTTTTCCGAACTAAACTAGCATGTTAAGAATTTTAACAACACTAAATAGAGTATAAAGGTCCAATTTGAAGCCTTACAAATGCTCAATTATATGCATGGACAAGTTTTTCACGTTTCGTGCAATTTGAACTTAACTTGGTCTATTGGCTTCTTTACCTAACGAAACGTTGTCCGAAAGCTAAACTAGCAAGTTAAGACTTATAAGAACACTAAATAGAGTATAACGGTCCAATTTGATGCCTTAGGAATGCTCAATTCTATGCATAGACAAGTTTTTCACGTTTCGTGCAATTTTGAACTTAACTTGGTCTATTGGATTCTTTACCTAACGAAACGTTGTCCGAAAGCTAAACTAGCATGCTAGGACTTCTAAGAACACTAAATAGAGTATAACGGTCCAATTTGATACCTTAGGAATGCTCATTCTATGCATAGACAAGTTTTTCACGTTTCGGGCAATTTTTTAGTTAACCTGGTCTATTGGCTTCTTTACCTAACGAAACGTTGTCCAAAAGCCAAACTAGCAAGTTAAGACTTCTAAGAACACTAAATAGAGTATAACGGTCCAATTTGATGCCTTAGGAATGCTCAATTCTATGCATAGACAAGTCTTTCACGTTTCGTGCAATTTTGAACTTAACTTGCTCTAGTGGCTTTTTTAGCTAACGAAACGTTTTCCGAACTAAACTAGCATGTTAAGAATTTTAACAACACTAAATAGAGTATAAAGGTCCAATTTGAAGCCTTACGAATGCTCAATTATATGCATGGACAAGTTTTTCACGTTTCGTGCAATTTTGAACTTAACTTGGTCTATTGGATTCTTTACCTAAAGAAACGTTGTCGAAAAGCTAAACTAGCAAGTTAAGACTTATAAGAACAGTAAATATAGTATAACGGTCCAATTTGACGCCTTAGGAATGATCATTTCTATGCATAAACAAGTTTTTCACGTTTCGTGCAATTTTGAACTTAACTTGGTCTATTGGCTTCTTTACCTAACGAAATGTTGTCCAAAAGCTAAACTACCAAGTTAACTCTTCGTAGAACACTAAATAGAGTATAACGGTCCAATTTGATGGCTTAGGAATGCTCAGTTCTATGCGTAGACAAGTTTCTCTCGTTTCATGCAATTTTGAACTTAACTTGGTCTATTGGCTTCTTTACCTAACAAAACGTTGTCCAAAAGCTAAACAAGCAAGTTAAGACTTCTAAGAACACTAAATAGAGTATAACGGTCCAATTTGATGCCTTAGGAATGCTCACTTCTATGCACAAACAAGTTTTTCACGTTTCGGGCAATTTTGAACTTAACTTGGTCTTTTGGCTTCTTTACCTAACGAAACGTTGTCCAAAAGCTAAAGTAGCAAGTTAAGACTTGTAAGAACACTAAATACAGTATAACGGTCGAGTTTGATGCCTTACGAATGCTCAATTGTATGCATGGACAAGTTTTTCACGTTTTGTGCAATTTTGAACTTAGCTTGTTCTATTGGCTTCTTTACCTAACGAAACGTTTTCCAAAAGCTAAACTAGCAAGTTAAGACTTATAAGAACACTAAATAGAGTATAACGGTCCAATTTGATGCCTTAGGAATGCTCAATTCTATGCATAGACAAGTTTTTCACATTTCGGGCAATTTTTTACTTAACCTGGTCTATTGGCTTCTTTACCTAACGAAACGTTGTCCAAAAGCCAAACTAGCAAGTTAAGACTTCTAAGAACACTAAATAGAGTATAACGGTCCAATTTGATGCCTTAGGAATGCTCAATTCTATGCATAGACAAGTCCTTCACATTTCGTGCAATTTTGAACTTAACTTGGTCTAGTGGCTTTTTTACCTAACGAAACGTTTTCCGAACTAAACTAGCATGTTAAGAATTTTAACAACACTAAATAGAGTATAAAGGTCCAATTTGAAGCCTTACGATTGCTCAATTATATGCATGGACAAGTTTTTCACGTTTCGTGCAATTTGAACTTAACTTGGTCTATTGGCTTCTTTACCTAACGAAACGTTGTCCGAAAGCTAAACTAGCAAGTTAAGACTTATAAGAACACTAAATAGAGTATAACGGTCCAATTTGATGCCTTAGGAATGCTCAATTCTATGCATAGACAAGTTTTTCACGTTTCGTGCAATTTTGAACTTAACTTGGTCTATTGGATTCTTTACCTAACGAAACGTTGTCCGAAAGCTAAACTAGCATGCTAGGACTTCTAAGAACACTAAATAGAGTATAACGGTCCAATTTGATACCCTAGGAATGCTCATTCTATGCATAGACAAGTTTTTCACGTTTCGGGCAATTTTTTAGTTAACCTGGTCTATTGGCTTCTTTACCCAACGAAACGTTGTCCAAAAGCCAAACTAGCAAGTTAAGACTTCTAAGAACACTAAATAGAGTATAACGGTCCAATTTGATGCCTTAGGAATGCTCAATTCTATGCATAGACAAGTCTTTCACGTTTCGTGCAATTTTGAACTTAACTTGCTCTAGTGGCTTTTTTAGCTAACGAAATGTTTTCCGAACTAAACTAGCATGTTAAGAATTTTAACAACACTAAATAGAGTATAAAGGTCCAATTTGAAGCCTTACGAATGCTCAATTATATGCATGGACAAGTTTTTCACGTTTCGTGCAATTTTGAACTTAACTTGGTCTATTGGATTCTTTACCTAAAGAAACGTTGTCGAAAAGCTAAACTAGCAAGTTAAGACTTATAAGAACACTAAATATAGTATAACGGTCCAATTTGACGCCTTAGGAATGATCATTTCTATGCATAAACAAGTTTTTCACGTTTCGTGCAATTTTGAACTTAACTTGGTCTATTGGCTTCTTTACCTAACGAAATGTTGTCCAAAAGCTAAACTACCAAGTTAACTCTTCGTAGAACACTAAATAGAGTATAATGGTCCAATTTGATGGCTTAGGAATGCTCAGTTCTATGCGTAGACAAGTTTCTGTCGTTTCATGCAATTTTGAACTTAACTTGATCTATTGGCTTCTTTACCTAACGTAACGTTGTCCAAAAGCTAAACTAGCAAGTTAAGACTTCTAAGAACACTAAATAGAGTATAACGGTCCAATTTGATGCCTTACGAATGCTCAATTGTATGCAAGGCCAAGTTTTTCACGTTTCGTGCAATTTTGAGCTTAATTTGGTCTATTGGCTTCTTTACCTAACGAAACGTTGTCCAAAAGCTAAAATAGCAAGTTAAGACTTACAAGAACACTAAATAGAGTATAACGGTGCAATTTGAGGCCTTAGGAATGATCATTTCTATGCATAGACAAGTTTTCACGTTTCGTGCAATTTTGAACTTAACTTGGTCTATTGGCTTCTTTACCTAACGAAACGTTGTTAGAAAGCTAAACTAGGAAGTTAAGACTTCGTATAACACTAAATAGAGTATAACGGTCCAATTTGATGCCTTAGGAATGCTCAGTTCTATGCGTAGACAAGTTTTCCTCGTTCCGTTTAATTTTGAACTTAACTTGGTCTATTGGCTTCTTTACCTAACGAAATGTTGTCCAAAAGCTAAACTAGGAAGCTAAGACTTCGTATAACACTAAATAGAGTATAACGGTCCAATTTGATGTCTTACGAATGCTCAATTCAATGCGTAGACAAGTTTCTCTCGTTTCATGCAATTTTGAACTTAACTTGGTCTATTGGCTTCTTTACCTAACGTAACGTTGTCCAAAAGCTAAACTAGCAAGTTAAGACACTAAATAGAGTATAACGGTCCAATTTGATGCCTTACAAATGCTCAATTCTATGCATGGACAAGTTTTTTACGTTTCGTGCAATTTTGAACTTAACTTGGTCTATTGGGTTCTTTACCTAACGAAATGTTGTCCAAAAGCTAAACTAGCAAGTTAAGACTTCTAAGAACACTAAATAGAGTATAACGGTCCAATTTGATACCTTAGGAATGCTTAATTCTATGCATAGACAAGTTTTTCACGTTTCGTGCAATTTTGAACTTAACTTGGTCTATTGGCTTCTTTACCTAACGAAACGTTGTTCGAAAGCTAAACTAGCAAGTTAAAACTTCTAAGAATACTAAATAGGGTATAACGGTCCAATTTGATGCCTTAGGAATACTGAATTCTATGCATAGACATGTTTTTCACGTTTCGTGCAATTTTGAACTTAACTTGGTCTATTGGCGTCTTTACCTAACGAAACGTTGTCCAAAAGCTAAACTAGCAAGTTAAGACTTCCAAGAACACTAAATAGAGTATAACGGTCCAATTTGATGCCTTAGGAATGCTCAATTCTATGCATAGACAAGTATTTCACGTTTCGTGCAATTTTGAACTTAACTTGGTCTATTGGCATCTTTACCTAACGAAACATTATCCGAACTAAACTAGCATGTTAAGACTTCTAATAACACTAAATAGAGTATAACGGTCCAATTCGATGCCTTAGGAATGCTCAATTCTATGCATAGACAAGTTTTTCAAGTTTTGCGTAATTTTGAACTTAACATGGTCTATGGGCTTCTTTGCCTAATGAAACGTTGTCCGAAAGCTAACCTAGAAAGTTAAGACTTCCAAGGACACTAAATAGATTATAACGGTCCAATTTGATGCCTTAGGAATGCTCAGTTCTATGCGTAGACAAGTTTTCCTGGTTTCGTGTAATTTTGAACTTACTTGGTCTATTGGCTTCTTTACCTAACGAAATGTTGTCCAAAAGCTAAAATAGCAAGTTAACTCTTCGTAGAACACTAAATAGAGTATAACGGTCCAATTTGATGCCTTAGGAATGCTCAGTTCTATGCGTAGACAAGTTTCTCTCGTTTCATGCAATTTTGAACTTAACTTCGTCTATTGGCTTCTTTACCTAACGAAACGTTGTCCAAAAGCTAAACTAGCAAGTTAAGACTTATAAGAACACTAAATAGACTATAACGGTCCAATTTGATGCCTTAGGAATGCTCAATTCTATGCATAGACAAGTTTTTCACGTTTCGTGCAATTTTCAACTTAACTTGGTCTATTGGATTCTTTACCTCACGAAACGTAGTCCGAAAGTTAAACTAGCAAGTTAAGACTTCAAAGAACACTAAATAGAGTATAACGGTCCAATTTGATGCCTTAGGAATGCTCAGTTCTACGCATAGACAAGTTTTCCTTGTTTCGTGCAATTTTGAACTTAACTTGGTCTATTGAATTCTTTACCTAACGAAATGTTGTCCAAAAGCTAAACTAGCAAGTTAACTCTTCGTAGAACACTAAATAGAGTATAACGGTCCAATTTGATGGCTTAGGAATGCTCAGTTCTATGCGTAGACAAGTTTTTCTCGTTTCATGCAATTTTGTACTTAACTTTGTCTATTGGCTTCTTTACCGAACATAACGTTGTCCAAAAGATAAACTAGCAAGTTAAGACTTCTAAGAACACTAAATAGAGTATAATGGTCCAATTTGATGCCTTGCGAATGCTCAATTGTATGCATGGACAAGTTTTTCACGTTTCGTGTAATTTTGAACTTAAGTTGGTCTATTGGCTTCTTTACCTAACGAAACGTTGTCCAAAAGCTAAACTAGCAAGTTAAGACTTATAAGAACACTAAATAGAGTATAACGGTCCAATTTGATGCCTTAGGAATGCTCACTTCTATGCACAAACAAGTTTTTCACGTTTCGGGCAATTTTGAACTTAACTTGGTCTTTTGGCTTCTTTACCTAACGAAACGTTGTCCAAAAGCTAAACTAGCAAGTTAAGACTTCTAAGAACACTAAATACAGTATAACGGTCGAGTTTGATGCCTTACGAATGCTCAATTGTATGCATGGACAAGTTTTTCACGTTTTGTGCAATTTTGAACTTAACTTGTTCTATTGGCTTCTTTACCTAACGAAACGTTTTCCAAAAGCTAAACTAGCAAGTTAAGACATATAAGAACACTAAATAGAGTATAACGGTCCAATTTGATGCCTTAGGAATGCTCAATTCTATGCATAGACAAGTTTTTCACATTTCGGGCAATTTTTTACTTAACCTGGTCTATTGGCTTCTTTACCTAACGAAACGTTGTCCAAAAGCCAAACTAGCAAGTTAAGACTTCTAAGAACACTAAATAGAGTATAACGGTCCAATGTGATGCCTTAGGAATGCTCAATTCTATGCATAGACAAGTCCTTCACGTTTCGTGCAATTTTGAACTTAACTTGGTCTATTGGCATCTTTACCTAACGAAACATTATCCGAACTAAACTAGCATGTTAAGACTTCTAATAACACTAAATAGAGTATAACGGTCCAATTCGATGCCTTAGGAATGCTCAATTCTATGCATAGACAAGTTTTTCAAGTTTTGCGTAATTTTGAACTTAACATGGTCTATGGGCTTCTTTACCTAATGAAACGTTGTCCGAAAGCTAACCTAGAAAGTTAAGACTTCCAAGGACACTAAATAGATTATAACGGTCCAATTTGACGCCTTAGGAATGCTCAGTTCTATGCGTAGACAAGTTTTCCTGGTTTCGTGCAATTTTGAACTTACTTGGTCTATTGGCTTCTTTACCTAACGAAATGTTGTCCAAAAGCTAAAATAGCAAGTTAACTCTTCGTAGAACACTAAATAGAGTATAACGGTCCAATTTGATGCCTTAGGAATGCTCAGTTCTATGCGTAGACAAGTTTCTCTCGTTTCATGCAATTTTGAACTTAACTTCGTCTATTGGCTTCTTTACCTAACGAAACGTTGTCCAAAAGCTAAACTAGCAAGTTAAGACTTATAAGAACACTAAATAGACTATAACGGTCCAATTTGATGCCTTGGGAATGCTCAATTCTATGCATAGACAAGTTTTTCACGTTTCGTGCAATTTTCAACTTAACTTGGTCTATTGGATTCTTTACCTCACGAAACGTAGTCCGAAAGCTAAACTAGCAAGTTAAGACTTCAAAGAACACTAAATAGAGTATAACGGTCCAATTTGATGCCTTAGGAATGCTCAGTTCTACGCATAGACAAGTTTTCCTTGTTTCGTGCAATTTTGAACTTAACTTGGTCTATTGAATTCTTTACCTAACGAAATGTTGTCGAAAAGCTAAACTAGCAAGTTAACTCTTCGTAGAACACTAAATAGAGTATAACGGTCCAATTTGATGGCTTAGGAATGCTCAGTTCTATGCGTAGACAAGTTTCTCTCGTTTCATGCAATTTTGTACTTAACTTTGTCTATTGGCTTCTTTACCGAACATAACGTTGTCCAAAAGATAAACTAGCAAGTTAAGACTTCTAAGAACACTAAATAGAGTATAATGGTCCAATTTGATGCCTTGCGAATGCTCAATTGTATGCATGGACAAGTTTTTCACGTTTCGTGTAATTTTGAACTTAAGTTGGTCTATTGGCTTCTTTACCTAACGAAACGTTGTCCAAAAGCTAAACTAGCAAGTTAAGACTTATAAGAACACTAAATAGAGTATAACGGTCCAATTTGATGCCTTAGGAATGCTCACTTCTATGCACAAACAAGTTTTTCACGTTTCGGGCAATTTTGAACTTAACTTGGTCTTTTGGCTTCTTTACCTAACGAAACGTTGTCCAAAAGCTAAACTAGCAAGTTAAGACTTCTAAGAACACTAAATACAGTATAACGGTCGAGTTTGATGCCTTACGAATGCTCAATTGTATGCATGGACAAGTTTTCACGTTTTGTGCAATTTTGAACTTAACTTGTTCTATTGGCTTCTTTACCTAACGAAACGTTTTCCAAAAGCTAAACTAGCAAGTTAAGACTTATAAGAACACTAAATAGAGTATAACGGTCCAATTTGATGCCTTAGGAATGCTCAATTCTATGCATAGACAAGTTTTTCACATTTCGGGCAATTTTTTACTTAGCCTGGTCTATTGGCTTCTTTACCTAACGAAACGTTGTCCAAAAGCCAAACTAGCAAGTTAAGACTTCTAAGAACACTAAATAGAGTATAACGGTCCAATTTGATGCCTTAGGAATGCTCAATTCTATGCATAGACAAGTCCTTCACGTTTCGTGCAATTTTGAACTTAACTTGGTCTAGTGGCTTTTTTACCTAACGAAACGTTTTCCGAACTAAACTAGCATGTTTAGAATTTTAACAACACTAAATAGAGTATAATGGTCCAATTTGAAGCCTTACGATTGCTCAATTATATGCATGGACAAGTTTTTCACGTTTCGTGCAATTTGAACTTAACTTGGTCTATTGGCTTCTTTACCTAACGAAACGTTGTCCGAAAGCTAAACTAGCAAGTTAAGACTTATAAGAACACTAAATAGAGTATAACGGTCCAATTTGATGCCTTAGGAATGCTCAATTCTATGCATAGACAAGTTTTTCACGTTTCGTGCAATTTTGAACTTAACTTGGTCTATTGGATTCTTTACCTAACGAAACGTTGTCCGAAAGCTAAACTAGCATGCTAGGACTTCTAAGAACACTAAATAGAGTATAACGGTCCAATTTGATACCTTAGGAATGCTCATTCTATGCATAGACAAGTTTTTCACGTTTCGGGCAATTTTTTAGTTAACCTGGTCTATTGGCTTCTTTACCTAACGAAACGTTGTCCAAAAGCCAAACTAGCAAGTTAAGACTTCTAAGAACACTAAATAGAGTATAACGGTCCAATTTGATGCCTTAGGAATGCTCAATTCTATGCATAGACAAGTCTTTCACGTTTCGTGCAATTTTGAACTTAACTTGCTCTAGTGGCTTTTTTAGCTAACGAAACGTTTTCCGAACTAAACTAGCATGTTAAGAATTTTAACAACACTAAATAGAGTATAAAGGTCCAATTTGAAGCCTTACGAATGCTCAATTATATGCATGGACAAGTTTTTCACGTTTCGTGCAATTTTGAACTTAACTTGGTCTATTGGATTCTTTACCTAAAGAAACGTTGTCGAAAAGCTAAACTAGCAAGTTAAGACTTATAAGAACACTAAATATAGTATAACGGTCCAATTTGACGCCTTAGGAATGATCATTTCTATGCATAAACAAGTTTTTCATGTTTCGTGCAATTTTGAACTTAACTTGGTCTATTGGCTTCTTTACCTAACGAAATGTTGTCCAAAAGCTAAACTACCAAGTTAACTCTTCGTAGAACACTAAATAGAGTATAACGGTCCAATTTGATGGCTTAGGAATGCTCAGTTCTATGCGTAGACAAGTTTCTCTCGTTTCATGCAATTTTGAACTTAACTTGGTCTATTGGCTTCTTTACCTAACGTAACGTTGTCCAAAAGCTAAAGTAGCATGTTAAGACTTCTAAGAACACTAAATAGAGTATAACGGTCCAATTTGATGCCTTACGAATGCTCAATTGTATGCAAGGCCAAGTTTTTCACGTTTCGTGCAATTTTGAACTTAATTTGGTCTATTGGCTTCTTTACCTAACGAAACGTTGTCCAAAAGCTAAAATAGCAAGTTAAGACTTATAAGAACACTAAATAGAGTATAACGGTGCAATTTGAGGCCTTAGGAATGATCATTTCTATGCATAGACAAGTTTTCACGTTTCGTGCAATTTTGAACTTAACTTGGTCTGTTGGCTTCTTTACCTAACGAAACGTTGTTAGAAAGCTAAACTAGGAAGTTAAGACTTCGTATAACACTAAATAGAGTACAACAGTCCAATTTGATGCCTTAGGAATGCTCAGTTCTATGCGTAGACAAGTTTTCCTCGTTCCGTTTAATTTTGAACTTAACTTGGTCTATTGGCTTCTTTACCTAACGAAATGTTGTCCAAAATCTAAACTAGGAAGCTAAGACTTCGTATAACACTAAATAGAGTATAACGGTCCAATTTGATGCCTTACGAATGCTCAATTCAATGCGTAGACAAGTTTCTCTCGTTTCATGCAATTTTGAACTTAACTTGGTCTATTGGCTTCTTTACCTAACGTAACGTTGTCCAAAAGCTAAACTAGCAAGTTAAGACACTAAATATGGTATAACGGTCCAATTTGATGCCTTACAAATGCTCAATTCTATGCATGGACAAGTTTTTTACGTTTCGTGCAATTTTGAACTTAACTTGGTCTATTGGGTTCTTTACCTAACGAAATGTTGTCCAAAAGCTAAACTAGCAAGTTAAGACTTCTAAGAACACTAAATAGAGTATAACGGTCCAATTTGATACCTTAGGAATGCTTAATTCTATGCATAGACAAGTTTTTCACGTTTCGTGCAATTTTGAACTTAACTTGGTCTATTGGCTTCTTTACCTAACGAAACGTTGTTCGAAAGCTAAACTAGCAAGTTAAAACTTCTAAGAACACTAAATAGGGTATAACGGTCCAATTTGATGCCTTAGGAATACTGAATTCTATGCATAGACATGTTTTTCACGTTTCGTGCAATTTTGAACTTAACTTGGTCTATTGGCGTCTTTACCTAACGAAACGTTGTCCAAAAGCTAAACTAGCAAGTTAAGACTTCTAAGAACACTAAATAGAGTATAACGGTCCAATTTGATGCCTTAGGAATGCTCAATTCTATGCATAGACAAGTCTTTCACGTTTCGTGCAATTTTGAACTTAACTTGGTCTATTGGCATCTTTACCTAACGAAACATTGTCCGAACTAAACTAGCATGTTAAGACTTCTAATAACACTAAATAGAGTATAACGGTCCAATTCGATGCCTTAGGAATGCTCAATTCTATGCATAGACAAGTTTTTCAAGTTTTGCGTAATTTTGAACTTAACATGGTCTATGGGCTTCTTTACCTAATGAAACGTTGTCCGAAAGCTAACCTAGAAAGTTAAGACTTCCAAGGACACTAAATAGATTATAACGGTCCAATTTGATGCCTTAGGAATGCTCAGTTCTATGCGTAGACAAGTTTTCCTGGTTTCGTGCAATTTTGAACTTACTTGGTCTATTGGCTTCTTTACCTAACGAAATGTTGTCCAAAAGCTAAAATAGCAAGTTAACTCTTCGTAGAACACTAAATAGAGTATAACGGTCCAATTTGATGCCTTAGGAATGCTCAGTTCTATGCGTAGACAAGTTTCTCTCGTTTCATGCAATTTTGAACTTAACTTCGTCTATTGGCTTCTTTACCTAACGAAACGTTGTCCAAAAGCTAAACTAGCAAGTTAAGACTTATAAGAACACTAAATAGACTATAACGGTCCAATTTGATGCCTTAGGAATGCTCAATTCTATGCATAGACAAGTTTTTCACGTTTCGTGCAATTTTCAACTTAACTTGGTCTATTGGATTCTTTACCTCACGAAACGTAGTCCGAAAGCTAAACTAGCAAGTTAAGACTTCAAAGAACACTAAATAGAGTATAACGGTCCAATTTGATGCCTTAGGAATGCTCAGTTCTACGCATAGACAAGTTTTCCTTGTTTCGTGCAATTTTGAACTTAACTTGGTCTATTGAATTCTTTACCTAACGAAATGTTGTCGAAAAGCTAAACTAGCAAGTTAACTCTTCGTAGAACACTAAATAGAGTATAACGGTCCAATTTGATGGCTTAGGAATGCTCAGTTCTATGCGTAGACAAGTTTCTCTCGTTTCATGCAATTTTGTACTTAACTTTGTCTATTGGCTTCTTTACCGAACATAACGTTGTCCAAAAGATAAACTAGCAAGTTAAGACTTCTAAGAACACTAAATAGAGTATAATGGTCCAATTTGATGCCTTGCGAATGCTCAATTGTATGCATGGACAAGTTTTTCACGTTTCGTGTAATTTTGAACTTAAGTTGGTCTATTGGCTTCTTTACCTAACGAAACGTTGTCCAAAAGCTAAACTAGCAAGTTAAGACTTATAAGAACACTAAATAGAGTATAAAGGTCCAATTTGACGCCTTAGAAATGATCATTTCTATGCATAGACAAGTTTTTCACGTTTCGTGCAATTTTGAACTTATCTTGGTCTATTGGCTTCTTTACCTAAGGAAACGTTGTCCGAAAGCTAAACTTGCAAGTTAAGACTTCTAAGAACACTAAATAGAGTATAACGGTCCAATTTGATGCCTTAGGAATGCTCAATTCTATGCATAGACAAGTTTTTCACGTTTCGTGCAATTTCAAACTTAAATTGGTCTATTGGCTTCTTTACCTAACAAAACGTCGTCCAAAAGCTAAACAAGCAAGTTAAGACTTATAAGAACACTAAATAGAGTATAACGGTCCAATTTGATGCCTTAGGAATGCTCAGTTCTATGCGTAGACAAGTTTTCCTGGTTTCATGCAATTTTGAACTTAACTTGGTCTATTGGCTTCTTTACCTAACGAAATGTTGTCCAAAAGCTAAAATAGCAAGTTAACTCATCGTAGAACACTAAATAGAGTATAACGGTCCAATTTGATGCCTTAGGAATGCTCAGTTCTATGCGTAGACAAGTTTCTCTCGTTTCATGCAATTTTGAACTTAACTTCGTCTATTGGCTTCTTTACCTAACGAAACGTTGTACAAAAGCTAAACTAGCAAGTTAAGACTTATAAGAACACTAAATAGACTATAACGGTCCAATGTGATGCCTTAGGAATGCTCAATTCTATGCATAGACAAGTTTTTCACGTTTCGTGCAATTTTCAACTTAACTTGGTCTATTGGATTCTTTACCTCACGAAACGTTGTCCGAAAGCTAAACTAGCAAGTTAAGACTTCAAAGAACACTAAATAGAGTATAACGGTCGAATTTGATGCCTTAGGAATGCTCAGTTCTATGCATAGACAACTTTTCCTCGTTTCGTGCAATTTTGAACTTAACTTGGTCTATTGAATTCTTTACCTAACGAAATGTTGACCAAAAGCTAAACTAGCAAGTTAACTCTTCGTAGAACACTAAATAGAGTATAACGGTCCAATTTGATGGCTTAGGAATGCTCAGTTCTATGCGTAGACAAGTTTCTGTCGTTTCATGCAATTTTGTACTTAACTTTGTCTATTGGCTTCTTTACCGAACGTAACGTTGTCCAAAAGATAAACTAGCAAGTTAAGACTTCTAAGAACACTAAATAGAGTATAATGGTCCAATTTGATGCCTTGCGAATGCTCAATTGTATGCATGGACAAGTTTTTCACGTTTCGTGTAATTTTGAACTTAAGTTGGTCTATTGGCTTCTTTACCTAACGAAACGTTGTCCAAAAGCTAAACTAGCAAGTTAAGACTTATAAGAACACTAAATAGAGTATAAAGGTCCAATTTGACGCCTTAGAAATGATCATTTCTATGCATAGACAAGTTTTTCACGTTTCGTGCAATTTTGAACTTAACTTGGTCTATTGGCTTCTTTACCTAAGGAAACGTTGTCCGAAAGCTAAACTTGCAAGTTAAGACTTCTAAGAACACTAAATAGAGTATAACGGTCCAATTTGATGCCTTAGGAATGCTTAATTCTATGCATAGACAAGTTTTTCACGTTTCGTGCAATTTCGAACTTAAATTGGTCTATTGGCTTCTTTACCTAACAAAACTTCGTCCAAAAGCTAAACAAGCAAGTTAAGACTTATAAGAACACTAAATAGAGTATAACGGTCCAATTTGATGCCTTAGGAATGCTCAGTTCTATGCGTAGACAAGTTTTCCTGGTTTCGTGCAATTTTGAACTTAACTTGGTCTATTGGCTTCTTTACCTAACGAAATGTTGTCCAAAAGCTAAACTAGCAAGTTAACTCTTCGTAGAACACTAAATAGAGTATAACAGTCCAATTTGATGGCTTAGGAATGCTCAGTTCTATGCGTAAACAAGTTTCTCTCGTTTCATGCAATTTTGAACTTAACTTGGTCGATTGGCTTCTTTACCTAACGTAACGTTGTCCAAAAGCTAAACTAGCAAGTTAAGACTTCTAAGAACACTAACTAGAGTATAACAGTCCAATTTGATGCCTTACGAATGCTCAATTGTATGCATGGACAAGTTTTTCACGTTTCGTACAATTTTGAACTTAACTTCGTCTATTGGCTTCTTTACCTAACGAAACGTTGTCCAAAAGCTAAACTAGCAAGTTAAGACTTATAAGAACACTAAATAGACTATAACGGTCCAATTTGATGCCTTAGGAATGCTCAATTCTATGCATATACAAGTTTTTCACGTTTCGTGCAATTTTCAACTTAACTTGGTCTATTGGATTCTTTACCTCACGAAACGTTGTCCGAAAGCTAAACTAGCAAGTTAAGACTTCAAAGAACACTAAATAGAGTATAACGGTCCAATTTGATGCCTTAGGAATGCTCAGTTCTATGCATAGACAAGTTTTCCTCGTTTCGTGCAATTTTGAACTTAACTTCGTCTATTGGCTTCTTTACCTAACAAAATGTTGTCCAAAAGCTAAAGTAGCAAGTTAACTCTTCGTAGAACACTAAATAGAGTATAACGGTCCAATTTGATGGCTTAGGAATGCTCAGTTCTATGCGTAGACAAGTTTCTCTCGTTTCATGTAATTTTGTACTTAACTTTGTCTATTGGCTTCTTTACCGAACGTAACGTTGTCCAAAAGCTAAACTAGCAAGTTAAGACTTCTAAGAACACTAAATAGAGTATAATGGTCCAATTTGATGCCTTGCGAATGCTCAATTGTATGCATGGACAAGTTTTTCACGTTTCGTGTAATTTTGAACTTAAGTTGGTCTATTGGCTTCTTTACCTAACGAAACGTTGTCCAAAAGCTAAACTAGCAAGTTAAGACTTATAAGAACACTAAATAGAGTATAACGTTCCAATTTAACGCCTTAGAAATGATCATTTCTATGCATAGACAAGTTTTTCACGTTTCGTGCAATTTTGAACTTAACTTGGTCTATTGTCTTCTTTACCTAACGAAACGTTGTCCAAAAGCTAAACTAGCAAGTTAAGACTTATAAGAACACTAAATAGACTATAATGGTCCAATTTGATGCCTTAGGAATGCTCAATTCTATGCATAGACAAGTTTTTCACGTTTCGTGCAATTTTCAACTTAACTTGGTCTATTGGATTCTTTACCTCACGAAACGTTGTCTGAAAGCTAAACTAGAAAGTTAAGACTTCAAAGAACACTAAATAGAGTATAACGGTCCAATTTAATGCCTTAGTAATGCTCAGTTCTATGCATAGACAAGTTTTCCTCGTTTCATGCAATTTTGAACTTAACTTGGCCTATTGGCTTCTTTACCTAACGAAATGTTGTCCAAAAGCTAAACTAGCAAGTTAACTCTTCGTAGAACACTAAATAGAGTATAACGGTCCAATTTGATGGCTTAGGAATGCTCAGTTCTATGCGTAGACAAGTTTCTCTCATTTCATACAATTTTGAACTTAACTTGGTCGATTGGCTTCTTTACCTAACGTAACGTTGTCCAAAAGCTAAACTAGCAAGTTAAGACTTCTAAGAACACTAACTAGAGTATAACAGTCCAATTTGATGCCTTACGAATGCTCAATTGTATGCATGGACAAGTTTTTCACGTTTCGTACAATTTTGAACTTAACTTCGTCTATTGGCTTCTTTACCTAACGAAACGTTGTCCAAAAGCTAAACAAGCAAGTTAAGACTTATAAGAACACTAAATAGACTATAACGGTCCAATTTGATGCCTTAGGAATGCTCAATTCTATGCATAGACAAGTTTTTCACGTTTCGTGCAATTTTCAACTTAACTTGGTCAATTGGATTCTTTACCTCTCGAAACGTTGTCCGAAAGCTAAACTAGCAAGTTAAGACTTCAAAGAACACTAAATAGAGTATAACGGTCCAATTTGATGCCTTCGGAATGCTCAGTTCTATGCATAGACAAGTTTTCCTCGTTTCGTGCAATTTTGAACTTAACTTGGTCTATTGGCTTCTTTACCTAACGAAATGTTGTCCAAAAGCTAATGTAGCAAGTTAACTCTTCGTAGAACACTAAATAGAGTATAACGGTCCAATTTGATGGCTTAGGAATGCTCAGTTCTATGCGTAGACAAGTTTCTCTCGTTTCATGTAATTTTGTACTTAACTTTGTCTATTGGCTTCTTTACCGAACGTAACGTTGTCCAAAAGCTAAACTAGCAAGTTAAGACTTCTAAGAACACTAAATAGAGTATAATGGTCCAATTTGATGCCTTGCGAATGCTCAATTGTATGCATGGACAAGTTTTTCACGTTTCGTGTAATTTTGAACTTAAGTTGGTCTATTGGCTTCTTTACCTAACGAAACGTTGTCCAAAAGCTAAACTAGCAAGTTAAGACTTATAAGAACACTAAATAGAGTATAAAGGTCCAATTTGACGCCTTAGAAATGATCATTTCTATGCATAGACAAGTTTTTCACGTTTCGTGCAATTTTGAACTTAACTTGGTCTATTGGCTTCTTTACCTAAGGAAACGTTGCCCGAAAGCTAAACTTGCAAGTTAATACTTCTAAGAACACTAAATAAAGTATAACGGTCCAATTTGATGCCTTAGGAATGCTTAATTCTATGCATAGACAAGTTTTTCACGTTTCGTGCAATTTCGAACTTAAATTGGTCTATTGGCTTCTTTACCTAACAAAACGTCGTCCAAAAGCTAAACAAGCAAGTTAAGACTTATAAGAACACTAAATAGAGTATAACGGTCCAATTTGATGCCTTAGGAATGCTCAGTTCTATGCGTAGACAAGTTTTCCTGGTTTCGTGCAATTTTTGAACTTAACTTGGTCTATTGGCTTCTTTACCTAACGAAATGTTGTCCAAAAGCTAAACTAGCTAGTTAACTCTTCGTAGAACACTAAATAGAGTATAACGGTCCAATTTGATGGCTTAGGAATGCTCAGTTCTATGCGTAGACAAGTTTCTCTCGTTTCATGCAATTTTGAACTTAACTTGGTCGATTGGCTTCTTTACCTCACGAAACGTTGTCCGAAAGCTAAACTAGCAAGTTAAGACTTCAAAGAACACTAAATAGAGTATAACGATCCAATTTGATGCCTTACGAATGCTCAATTGTATGCATGGACAAGTTTTTCACGTTTCGTACAATTTTGAACTTAACTTCGTCTATTGGCTTCTTTACCTAACGAAACGTTGTCCAAAAGCTAAACTAGCAATTTAAGACTTATAAGAACACTAAATAGACTATAACGGTCCAATTTGATGCCTTAGGAATGCTCAGTTCTATGCATAGACAAGTTTTCCTCGTTTCGTGCAATTTTGAACTTAACTTGGTCTATTGGCTTCTTTACCTAACGAAATGTTGTCCAAAAGCTAAAGTAGCAAGTTAACTCTTCGTAGAACACTAAATAGAGTATAACGGTCCAACTTGATGGCTTAGGAATGCTCAGTTCTATGCGTAGACAAGTTTCTCTCGTTTCATGTAATTTTGTACTTAACTTTGTCTATTGGCTTCTTTACCGAACGTAACGTTGTCCAAAAGCTAAACTAGCAAGTTAAGACTTCTAAGAACACTAAATAGAGTATAATGGTCCAATTTGATGCTTTGCAAATGCTCAATTGTATGCATGGACAAGTTTTTCACGTTTCGTGTAATTTTGAACTTAAGTTGGTCTATTGGCTTCTTTACGTAACGAAACGTTGTCCAAAAGCTAAACTAGCAGGTTAAGACTTATAAGAACACTAAATAGAGTATAACGGTCCAATTTAACGCCTTAGAAATGATCATTTCTATGCATAGACAAGTTTTTCACGTTTCGTGCAATTTTGAACTTAACTTGGTCTATTGGCTTCTTTGCCTAACGAAACGTTGTCCAAAAGCTAAACTAGCAAGTTAACACTTATAAGAACACTAAATAAACTATAACGGTCCAATTTGATGCCTTAGGAATGCTCAATTCTATGCATAGACAAGTTTTTCACGTTTCGTGCAATTTTCAACTTAACTTGTTCTATTGGATTCTTTACCTCACGAAACGTTTTCTGAAAGCTAAAATAGCAAGTTAAGACTTCAAAGAACACTAAATAGAGTATAATGGTCCAATTTGATGCCTTAGGAATGCTCAGTTCTATGCATAGACATGTTTTCCTCGTTTCGTGCAATTTTGAACTTAACTTGGCCTATTGGCTTCTTTACCTAACGAAATGTTGTCCAAAAGCTAAACTAGCAAGTTAACTCTTCGTAGAACACTAAATAGAGTATAACGGTCCAATTTGATGGCTTAGGAATGCTCAGTCCTATGCGTAGACAAGTTTCTCTCACTTCATACAATTTTGAACTTAACTTGGTCGATTGGCTTCTTTACCTAACGTAACGTTGTCCAAAAGCTAAACTAGCAAGTTAAGACTTCTAAGAACACTAACTAGAGTATAACAGTCCAATTTGATGCCTTACGAATGCTCAATTGTATGCATGGACAAGTTTTTCACGTTTCGTACAATTTTGAACTTAACTTCGTCTATTGGCTTCTTTACCTAACGAAACGTTGTCCAAAAGCTAAACTAGCAATTTAAGACTTATAAGAACACTAAATAGACTATAACGGTCCAATTTGATGCCTTAGGAATGCTCAATTCTATGCATAGACAAGTTTTTCACGTTTCGTGCAATTTTCAACTTAACTTGGTCTATTGGATTCTTTACCTCACGAAACGTTGTCCGAAAGCTAAACTAGCAAGTTAAGACTTCAAAGAACACTAAATAGAGTATAACGGTCCAATTTGATGCCTTACGAATGCTCAATTGTATGCATGGACAAGTTTTTCACGTTTCGTACAATTTTGAACTTAACTTCGTCTATTGGCTTCTTTACCTAACGAAACGTTGTCCAAAAGCTAAACTAGCAATTTAAGACTTATAAGAACACTAAATAGAGTATAACGGTCCAATTTGATGCCTTAGGAATGCTCAGTTCTATGCATAGACATGTTTTCCTCGTTTCGTGCAATTTTGAACTTAACTTGGCCTATTGGCTTCTTTACCTAACGAAATGTTGTCCAAAAGCTAAACTAGCAAGTTAACTCTTTGTAGAACACTAAATAGAGTATAACGGTCCAATTTGATGGCTTAGGAATGCTCAGTCCTATGCGTAGACAAGTTTCTCTCATTTCATACAATTTTGAACTTAACTTGGTCGATTGGCTTCTTTACCTAACGTAACGTTGTCCAAAAGCTAAACTAGCAAGTTAAGACTTCTAAGAACACTAACTAGAGTATAACAGTCCAATTTGATGCGTTACGAATGCTCAATTGTATGCATGGACAAGTTTTTCACGTTTCGTACAATTTTGAACTTAACTTCGTCTATTGGCTTCTTTACCTAACGAAACGTTGTCCAAAAGCTAAACTAGCAATTTAAGACTTATAAGAACACTAAATAGACTATAACGGTCCAATTTGATGCCTTAGGAATGCTCAGTTCTATGCATAGACAAGTTTTCCTCGTTTCGTGCAATTTTGAACTTAACTTGGTCTATTGGCTTCTTTACCTAACGAAATGTTGTCCAAAAGCTAAAGTAGCAAGTTAACTCTTCGTAGAACACTAAATAGAGTATAACGGTCGAATTTGATGGCTTAGGAATGCTCAGTTCTATGCGTAGACAAGTTTCTCTCGTTTCATGTAATTTTGTACTTAACTTTGTCTATTGGCTTCTTTACCGAACGTAACGTTGTCCAAAAGCTACACTAGCAAGTTAAGACTTCTAAGAACACTAAATAGAGTATAATGGTCCAATTTGATGCCTTGCGAATGCTCAATTGTATGCATGGACAAGTTTTTCACGTTTCGTACAATTTTGAACTTAACTTCGTCTATTGGCTTCTTTACCTAACGAAACGTTGTCCAAAAGCTAAACTAGCAATTTAAGACTTATAAGAACACTAAATAGACTATAACGGTCCAATTTGATGCCTTAGGAATGCTCAGTTCTATGCATAGACAAGTTTTCCTCGTTTCGTGCAATTTTGAACTTAACTTGGTCTATTGGCTTCTTTACCTAACGAAATGTTGTCCAAAAGCTAAAGTAGCAAGTTAACTCTTCGTAGAACACTAAATAGAGTATAACGGTCGAATTTGATGGCTTAGGAATGCTCAGTTCTATGCGTAGACAAGTTTCTCTCGTTTCATGTAATTTTGTACTTAACTTTGTCTATTGGCTTCTTTACCGAACGTAACGTTGTCCAAAAGCTACACTAGCAAGTTAAGACTTCTAAGAACACTAAATAGAGTATAATGGTCCAATTTGATGCCTTGCGAATGCTCAATTGTATGCATGGACAAGTTTTTCACGTTTCGTGTAATTTTGAACTTAAGTTGGTCTATTGGCTTCTTTACCTAACGAAACGTTGTCCAAAAGCTAAACTAGCAAGTTAAGACTTATAAGAACACTAAATAGAGTATAACGGTCCAATTTGACGCCTTAGAAATGATCATTTCTATGCATAGACAAGTTTTTCACGTTTCGTGCAATTTTGAACTTAACTTGGTCTATTGGCTTCTTTACCTAAGGAAACGTTGTCCGAAAGCTAAACTTGCAAGTTTAGACTTCTAAAAACACTAAATAGAGTATAACGGTCCAATTTGATGCCTTAGGAATGCTTAATTCTATGCATAGACAAGTTTTTCACGTTTCGTGCAATTTCAAACTTAAATTGGTCTATTGGCTTCTTTACCTAACAAAACGTCGTCCAAAAGCTAAACAAGCAAGTTAAGACTTATAAGAACACTAAATAGACTATAACGGTCCAATTTGATGCCTTAGGAATGCTCAATTCTATGCATAGACAAGTTTTTCACGTTTCGTGCAATTTTCAACTTAACTTGGTCTATTGGATTCTTTACCTCACGAAACGTTGTCCGAAAGCTAAACTAGCAAGTTAAGACTTCAAAGAACACTAAATAGAGTATAACGGTCCAATTTGATTCCTTAGTAATGCTCAGTTCTATGCATAGACAAGTTTTCCTCGTTTCGTGCAATTTTGAACTTAACTTGGTCTGTTGGCTTCTTTACCTAACGAAATGTTGTCCAAAATCTAAAGTAGCAAGTTAACTCTTCGTAGAACACTAAATAGAGTATAACGGTCCAATTTGATGGCTTAGGAATGCTCAGTTCTATGCGTAGACAAGTTTCTCTCGTTTCATGTAATTTTGTACTTAACTTTGTCTATTGGCTTCTTTACCGAACGTAACGTTGTCCAAAAGCTAAACTAGCAAGTTAAGACTTCTAAGAACACTAAATAGAGTATAATGGTCCAATTTGATGCCTTGCGAATGCTCAATTGTATGCATGGACAAGTTTTTCACGTTTCGTGTAATTTTGAACTTAAGTTGGTCTATTGGCTTCTTTACCTAACGAAACGTTGTCCAAAAGCTAAACTAGCAAGTTAAGACTTATAAGAACACTAAATAGAGTATAACGGTCCAATTTAACGCCTTAGAAATGATCATTTCTATGCATAGACAAGTTTTTCACGTTTTGTGCAATTTTGAACTTAACTTGGTCTATTGGCTTCTTTACCTAACGAAACGTTGTCCAAATGCTAAACTAGCAAGTTAAGACTTATAAGAACACTAAATAGACTATAACGGTCCAATTTGATACCTTAGGAATGCTCAATTCTATGCATAGACAAGTTTTTCACGTTTCGTGCAATTTTCAACTTAACTTGGTCTATTGGATTCTTTACCTCACGAAACGTTGTCTGAAAGCTAAACTAGCAAATTAAGACTTCAAAGAACACTAAATAGAGTATAACGGTCCAATTTGATGCCTTAGGAATGCTCAGTTCTATGCTTAGACAAGTTTTCCTCGTTTCATGCAATTTTGAACTTAACTTGGCCTATTGGCTTCTTTACCTAACGAAATGTTGTCCAATAGCTAAACTAGCAAGTTAACTCTTCGTAGAACACTAAATAGAGTATAACGGTCCAATTTGATGGCTTAGGAATGCTCAGTTCTATGCGTAGACAAGTTTCTCTCGTTTCATGCAATTTTGAACTTAACTTGGTCGATTGGCTTCTTTACCTAACGTAACGTTGTCCAAAAGCTAAACTAGCAAGTTAAGACTTCTAAGAACACTAACTAGAGTATAACAGTCCAATTTGATGCCTTACGAATGCTCAATTGTATGCATGGACAAGTTTTTCACGTTTCGTACAATTTTGAACTTAACTTCGTCTATTGGCTTCTTTACCTAACGAAACGTTGTCCAAAAGCTAAACTAGCAAGTTAAGACTTATAAGAACACTAAATAGACTATAACGGTCCAATTTGATGCCTTAGGAATGCTCAATTCTATGCATAGACAAGTTTTTCACGTTTCGTGCAATTTTCAACTTAACTTGGTCTATTGGATTCTTTACCTCACGAAACGTTGTCCGAAAGCTAAACTAGGAAGTTAAGACTTCAAAGAACACTAAATAGAGTATAACGGTCCAATTTGATGCCTTCGGAATGCTCAGTTCTATGCATAGACAAGTTTTCCTCGTTTCATGCAATTTTGAACTTAACTTGGTCTATTGGCTTCTTTACCTAACGAAATGTTGTCCAAAAGCTAAAGTAGCAAGTTAACTCTTCGTAGAACACTAAATAGAGTATAACGGTCCAATTTGATGGGTTAGGAATGCTCAGTTCTATGCGTAGACAAGTTTCTCTTGTTTCATGTAATTTTGTACTTAACTTTGTCTATTGGCTTCTTTACCGAACGTAACGTTGTACAAAAGCTAAACTAGCAAGTTAAGACTTCTAAGAACACTAAATAGAGTATAATGGTCTAATTTGATGCCTTGCGAATGCTCAATTGTATGCATGGACAAGTTTTTCACGTTTCGTGTAATTTTAAACTTAAGTTGGTCTATTGGCTTCTTTACCTAACGAAACGTTGTCCAAAAGCTAAACTAGCAAGTTAAGACTTATAAGAACACTAAATAGAGTATAAAGGTCCAATTTGACGCCTTAGAAATGATCATTTCTATGCATAGACAAGTTTTTCTCGTTTCGTGCAACTTTGAACTTAACTTGTTCTATTGGCTTCTTTACCTAAGGAAACGTTGTCCGAAAGCTAAACTTGCAAGTTAGGACTTCTAAGAACACTAAATAAAGTATAACGGTCCAATTTGATGCCTTAGGAATGCTTAATTCTATGCATAGACAAGTTTTTCACGTTTCGTGCAATTTCGAACTTAAATTGGTCTATTGGCTTCTTTACCTAACAAAACGTCGTCCAAAAGCTAAACAAGCAAGTTAAGACTTATAAGAACACTAAATAGAGTATAACGGTCCAATTTTATGCCTTAGGATTGCTCAGTTCTATGCGTAGACAAGTTTTCCTGGTTTCGTGCAATTTTGAACTTAACTTGGTCTATTGGCTTCTTTACCTAACGAAATGTTGTCCAAAAGCTAAACTAGCAAGTTAACTCTTCGTAGAACACTAAATAGAGTATAACGGTCCAATTTGATGGCTTAGGAATGCTCAGTTCTATGCGTAGACAAGTTTCTCTCGTTTCATGCAATTTTGAACTTAACTTGGTCGATTGGCTTCTTTACCTAACGTAACGTTGTCCAAAAGCTAAACTAGCAAGTTAAGACTTCCAAGAACACTAACTAGAGTATAACAGTCCAATTTGATGCCTTACGAATGCTCAATTGTATGCATGGACAAGTTTTTCACGTTTCGTACAATTTTGAACTTAACTTCGTCTATTGGCTTCTTTACCTAACGAAACGTTGTCCAAAAGCTAAACTAGCAAGTTAAGACTTATAAGAACACTAAATAGACTATAACGGTCCAATTTGATGCCTTAGGAATGCTCAATTCTATGCATAGACAAGTTTTTCACGTTTCGTGCAATTTTCAACTTAACTTGGTCTATTGGATTCTTTACGTCACGAAACGTTGTCCGAAAGCTAAACTAGCAAGTTAAGACTTCAAAGAACACTAAATAGAGTATAACGGTCCAATTTGATGCCTTCGGAATGCTCAGTTCTATGCATAGACAAGTTTTCCTCGTTTCATGCAATTTTGAACTTAACTTGGTCTATTGGCTTCTTTACCTAACGAAATGTTGTCCAAAAGCTAAAGTAGCAAGTTAACTCTTCGTAGAACACTAAATAGAGTATAACGGTCCAATTTGATGGCTTAGGAATGCTCAGTTCTATGCGTAGACAAGTTTCTCTTGTTTCATGTAATTTTGTACTTAACTTTGTCTATTGGCTTCTTTACCGAACGTAACGTTGTACAAAAGCTAAACTAGCAAGTTAAGACTTCTAAGAACACTAAATAGAGTATAATGGTCTAATTTGATGCCTTGCGAATGCTCAATTGTATGCATGGACAAGTTTTTCACGTTTCGTGTAATTTTGAACTTAAGTTGGTCTATTGGCTTCTTTACCTAACGAAACGTTGTCCAAAAGCTAAACTAGCAAGTTAAGACTTATAAGAACACTAAATAGAGTATAAAGGTCCAATTTGACGCCTTAGAAATGATCATTTCTATGCATAGACAAGTTTTTCTCGTTTCGTGCAACTTTGAACTTAACTTGTTCTATTGGCTTCTTTACCTAAGGAAACGTTGTCCGAAAGCTAAACTTGCAAGTTAGGACTTCTAAGAACACTAAATAAAGTATAACGGTCCAATTTGATGCCTTAGGAATGCTTAATTCTATGCATAGACAAGTTTTTCACGTTTCGTGCAATTTCGAACTTAAATTGGTCTATTGGCTTCTTTACCTAACAAAACGTCGTCCAAAAGCTAAACAAGCAAGTTAAGACTTACAAGAACACTAAATAGAGTATAACGGTCCAATTTGATGCCTTAGGAATGCTCAGTTCTATGCGTAGACAAGTTTTCCTGGTTTTGTGCAATTTTGAACTTAACTTGGTCTATTGGCTTCTTTACCTAACGAAATGTTGTCCAAAAGCTAAACTAGCAAGTTAACTCTTCGTAGAACACTAAATAGAGTATAACGGTCCAATTTGATGGCTTAGGAATGCTCAGTTCTATGCGTTGATAAGTTTCTCTCGTTTCATGCAATTTTGAACTTAACTTGGTCGATTGGCTTCTTTACCTAACGTAACGTTGTCCAAAAGCTAAACTAGCAAGTTAAGACTTCTAAGAACACTAACTAGACTATAACAGTCCAATTTGATGCCTTACGAATGCTCAATTGTATGCATGGACAAGTTTTTCACGTTTCGTACAATTTTGAACTTAACTCCGTCTATTGGCTTCTTTACCTAACGAAACGTTGTCCAAAAGCTAAACTAGCAAGTTAAGACTTATAAGAACACTAAATAGACTATAACGGTCCAATTTGATGCCTTAGGAATGCTCAATTCTATGCATAGACAAGTTTTTCACGTTTCGTGCAATTTTCAACTTAACTTGGTCTATTGGATTCTTTACCTCACGAAACGTTGTCCGAAAGCTAAACTAGCAAGTTAAGACTTCAAAGAACACTAAATAGAGTATAACGGTCCAATTTGATGCCTTAGGAATGCTCAGTTCTATGCATAGACAAGTTTTCCTCGTTTCGTGCAATTTTGAACTTAACTTGGTCTATTGGCTTCTTTACCTAACGAAATGTTGTCCAAAAGCTAAAGTAGCAAGTTAACTCTTCGTAGAACACTAAATAGAGTATAACGGTCCAATTTGATGGCTTAGGAATGCTCAGTTCTATGCGTAGACAAGTTTCTCTCGTTTCATGTAATTTTGTACTTAACTTTGTCTATTGGCTTCTTTACCGAACGTAACGTTGTCCAAAAGCTAAACTAGCAAGTTAAGACTTCTAAGAACACTAAATAGAGTATAATGGTCCAATTTGATGCCTTGCAAATGCTCAATTGTATGCATGGACAAGTTTTTCACGTTTCGTGTAATTTTGAACTTAAGTTGGTCTATTGGCTTCTTTACCTAACGAAACGTTGTCCAAAAGCTAAACTAGCAAGTTAAGACTTATAACAACACTAAATAGAGTATAAAGGTCCAATTTGACGCCTTAGAAATGATCATTCTTATGCATAGACAAGTTTTTCACGTTTCGTGGAATTTTGAACTTAACTTGGTCTATTGGCTTCTTTACCTAAGGAAACGTTGTACGAAAGCTAAACTTGCAAGTTAGGACTTCTAAGAACACTAAATAAAGTATAACGGTCCAATTTGATGCCTTGGGAATGCTTAATTCTATGCATAGACAAGTTTTTCACGTTTCGTGCAATTTCGAAATTAAATTGGTCTATTGGCTTCTTTACCTAACAAAACGTCGTCCAAAAGCTAAACAAGCAAGTTAAGACTTATAAGAACACTAAATAGAGTATAACGGTCCAATTTGATGCCTTAGGAATGCTCAGTTCTATGCGTAGACAAGTTTTCCTGGTTTCGTGCAATTTTGAACTTAACTTGGTCTATTGGCTTCTTTACCTAACGAAATGTTGTCCAAAAGCTAAACTAGCAAGTTAACTCTTCGTAGAACACTAAATAGAGTATAACGGTCCAATTTGATGGCTTAAGAATGCTCAGTTCTATGTGTAGACAAGTTTCTCTCGTTTCATGCAATTTTGAACTTAACTTGGTCGATTGGCTTCTTTACCTAACGTAACGTTGTCCAAAAGCTAAACTAGCAAGTTAAGACTTCTAAGAACACTAACTAGAGTATAACAGTCCAATTTGATGCCGTACGAATGCTCAATTGTATGCATGGACAAGTTTTTCACGTTTCGTACAATTTAGAACTTAACTTCGTCTATTGGCTTCTTTACCTAACGAAACGTTGTCCAAAAGCTAAACTAGCAAGTTAAGACTTATAAGAACACTAAATAGACTATAACGGTCCAATTTAATGCCTTAGGAATGCTCAATTCTATGCATAGACAAGTTTTTCACGTTTCGTGCAATTTTCAACTTAACTTGGTCTATTGGATTCTTTACCTCACGAAACGTTGTCCGAAAGCTAAACTAGCAAGTTAAGACTTCAAAGAACACTAAATAGAGTATAACGGTCCAATTTGATGCCTTAGGAATGCTCAGTTCTATGCATAGACAAGTTTTCCTCGTTACGTGCAATTTTGAACTTAACTTGGTCTATTGGCTTCTTTACCTAACGAAATGTTGTCCAAAAGCTAAAGTAGCAAGTTAACTCTTCGTAGAACACTAAATAGAGTATAACGGTCGAATTTGATGGCTTAGAAATGCTCAGTTCTATGCGTAGACAAGTTTCTCTCGTTTCATGTAATTTTGTACTTAACTTTGTCTATTGGCTTCTTTACCGAACGTAACGTTGTCCAAAAGCTAAACTAGCAAGTTAAGACTTCAAAGAACACTAAATATAGTATAATGGTCCAATTTGATGCCTTGCAAATGCTCAATTGTATGCATGGATAAGTTTTTCACGTTTCGTGTAATTTTGAACTTAAGTTGGTCTATTGGCTTCTTTACCTAACGAAACGTTGTCCAAAAGCTAAACTAGCAAGTTAAGACTTATAAGAACACTAAATAGAGTATAACGGTCCAATTTAACGCCTTAGAAATGATCATTTCTATGCATAGACAAGTTTTTCACGTTTCGTGCAATTTTGAACTTAACTTGGTCTATTGGCTTCTTTACCTAACGAAACGTTGTCCAAAAGCTAAACTATCAAGTTAAGACTTATAAGAACACTAAATAGACTATAACGGTCCAATTTGATGCCTTAGGAATGCTCAATTCTATGCATAGACAAGTTTTTCACGTTTCGTGCAATTTTCAACTTAACTTGGTCTATTGGATTCTTTACCTCACGAAACGTTGTCTGAAAGCTAAACTAGCAAGTTAAGACTTCAAAGAACACTAAATAGAGTATAACGGTCCAATTTGATGCCTTCGGAATGCTCAGTTCTATGCATAGACAAGTTTTCCTCGTTTCATGCAATTTTGAACTTAACTTGGTCTATTGGCTTCTTTACCTAACGAAATGTTGTCCAAAAGCTAAAGTAGCAAGTTAACTCTTCGTAGAACACTAAATAGAGTATAACGGTCCAATTTGATGGCTTAGGAATGCTCAGTTTTATGCGTAGACAAGTTTCTCTTGTTTCATGTAATTTTGTACTTAACTTTGTCTATTGGCTTCTTTACCGAACGTAACGTTGTACAAAAGCTAAACTAGCAAGTTAAGACTTCTAAGAACACTAAATAGAGTATAATGGTCTAATTTGATGCCTTGCGAATGCTCAATTGTATGCATGGACAAGTTTTTCACGTTTCGTGTAATTTTGAACTTAAGTTGGTCTATTGGCTTCTTTACCTAACGAAACGTTGTCCAAAAGCTAAACTAGCAAGTTAAGACTTATAAGAACACTAAATAGAGTATAAAGGTCCAATTTGACGCCTTAGAAATGATCATTTCTATGCATAGACAAGTTTTTCTCGTTTCGTGCAACTTTGAACTTAACTTGTTCTATTGGCTTCTTTACCTAAGGAAACGTTGTCCGAAAGCTAAACTTGCAAGTTAGGACTTCTAAGAACACTAAATAAAGTATAACGGTCCAATTTGATGCCTTAGGAATGCTTAATTCTATGCATAGACAAGTTTTTCACGTTTCGTGCAATTTCGAACTTAAATTGGTCTATTGGCTTCTTTACCTAACAAAACGTCGTCCAAAAGCTAAACAAGCAAGTTAAGACTTACAAGAACACTAAATAGAGTATAACGGTCCAATTTGATGCCTTAGGAATGCTCAGTTCTATGCGTAGACAAGTTTTCCTGGTTTTGTGCAATTTTGAACTTAACTTGGTCTATTGGCTTCTTTACCTAACGAAATGTTGTCCAAAAGCTAAACTAGCAAGTTAACTCTTCGTAGAACACTAAATAGAGTATAACGGTCCAATTTGATGGCTTAGGAATGCTCAGTTCTATGCGTTGATAAGTTTCTCTCGTTTCATGCAATTTTGAACTTAACTTGGTCGATTGGCTTCTTTACCTAACGTAACGTTGTCCAAAAGCTAAACTAGCAAGTTAAGACTTCTAAGAACACTAACTAGACTATAACAGTCCAATTTGATGCCTTACGAATGCTCAATTGTATGCATGGACAAGTTTTTCACGTTTCGTACAATTTTGAACTTAACTCCGTCTATTGGCTTCTTTACCTAACGAAACGTTGTCCAAAAGCTAAACTAGCAAGTTAAGACTTATAAGAACACTAAATAGACTATAACGGTCCAATTTGATGCCTTAGGAATGCTCAATTCTATGCATAGACAAGTTTTTCACGTTTCGTGCAATTTTCAACTTAACTTGGTCTATTGGATTCTTTACCTCACGAAACGTTGTCCGAAAGCTAAACTAGCAAGTTAAGACTTCAAAGAACACTAAATAGAGTATAACGGTCCAATTTGATGCCTTAGGAATGCTCAGTTCTATGCATAGACAAGTTTTCCTCGTTTCGTGCAATTTTGAACTTAACTTGGTCTATTGGCTTCTTTACCTAACGAAATGTTTTCCAAAAGCTAAAGTAGCAAGTTAACTCTTCGTAGAACACTAAATAGAGTATAACGGTCCAATTTGATGGCTTAGGAATGCTCAGTTCTATGCGTAGACAAGTTTCTCTCGTTTCATGTAATTTTGTACTTAACTTTGTCTATTGGCTTCTTTACCGAACGTAACGTTGTCCAAAAGCTAAACTAGCAAGTTAAGACTTCTAAGAACACTAAATAGAGTATAATGGTCCAATTTGATGCCTTGCAAATGCTCAATTGTATGCATGGACAAGTTTTTCACGTTTCGTGTAATTTTGAACTTAAGTTGGTCTATTGGCTTCTTTACCTAACGAAACGTTGTCCAAAAGCTAAACTAGCAAGTTAAGACTTATAAGAACACTAAATAGAGTATAAAGGTCCAATTTGACGCCTTAGAAATGATCATTCTTATGCATAGACAAGTTTTTCACGTTTCGTGGAATTTTGAACTTAACTTGGTCTATTGGCTTCTTTACCTAAGGAAACGTTGTACGAAAGCTAAACTTGCAAGTTAGGACTTCTAAGAACACTAAATAAAGTATAACGGTCCAATTTGATGCCTTGGGAATGCTTAATTCTATGCATAGACAAGTTTTTCACGTTTCGTGCAATTTCGAAATTAAATTGGTCTATTGGCTTCTTTACCTAACAAAACGTCGTCCAAAAGCTAAACAAGCAAGTTAAGACTTATAAGAACACTAAATAGAGTATAACGGTCCAATTTGATGCCTTAGGAATGCTCAGTTCTATGCGTAGACAAGTTTTCCTGGTTTCGTGCAATTTTGAACTTAACTTGGTCTATTGGCTTCTTTACCTAACGAAATGTTGTCCAAAAGCTAAACTAGCAAGTTAACTCTTCGTAGAACACTAAATAGAGTATAACGGTCCAATTTGATGGCTTAAGAATGCTCAGTTCTATGTGTAGACAAGTTTCTCTCGTTTCATGCAATTTTGAACTTAACTTGGTCGATTGGCTTCTTTACCTAACGTAACGTTGTCCAAAAGCTAAACTAGCAAGTTAAGACTTCTAAGAACACTAACTAGAGTATAACAGTCCAATTTGATGCCGTACGAATGCTCAATTGTATGCATGGACAAGTTTTTCACGTTTCGTACAATTTAGAACTTAACTTCGTCTATTGGCTTCTTTACCTAACGAAACGTTGTCCAAAAGCTAAACTAGCAAGTTAAGACTTATAAGAACACTAAATAGACTATAACGGTCCAATTTAATGCCTTAGGAATGCTCAATTCTATGCATAGACAAGTTTTTCACGTTTCGTGCAATTTTCAACTTAACTTGGTCTATTGGATTCTTTACCTCACGAAACGTTGTCCGAAAGCTAAACTAGCAAGTTAAGACTTCAAAGAACACTAAATAGAGTATAACGGTCCAATTTGATGCCTTAGGAATGCTCAGTTCTATGCATAGACAAGTTTTCCTCGTTACGTGCAATTTTGAACTTAACTTGGTCTATTGGCTTCTTTACCTAACGAAATGTTGTCCAAAAGCTAAAGTAGCAAGTTAACTCTTCGTAGAACACTAAATAGAGTATAACGGTCGAATTTGATGGCTTAGAAATGCTCAGTTCTATGCGTAGACAAGTTTCTCTCGTTTCATGTAATTTTGTACTTAACTTTGTCTATTGGCTTCTTTACCGAACGTAACGTTGTCCAAAAGCTAAACTAGCAAGTTAAGACTTCAAAGAACACTAAATATAGTATAATGGTCCAATTTGATGCCTTGCAAATGCTCAATTGTATGCATGGATAAGTTTTTCACGTTTCGTGTAATTTTGAACTTAAGTTGGTCTATTGGCTTCTTTACCTAACGAAACGTTGTCCAAAAGCTAAACTAGCAAGTTAAGACTTATAAGAACACTAAATAGAGTATAACGGTCCAATTTAACGCCTTAGAAATGATCATTTCTATGCATAGACAAGTTTTTCACGTTTCGTGCAATTTTGAACTTAACTTGGTCTATTGGCTTCTTTACCTAACGAAACGTTGTCCAAAAGCTAAACTATCAAGTTAAGACTTATAAGAACACTAAATAGACTATAACGGTCCAATTTGATGCCTTAGGAATGCTCAATTCTATGCATAGACAAGTTTTTCACGTTTCGTGCAATTTTCAACTTAACTTGGTCTATTGGATTCTTTACCTCACGAAACGTTGTCTGAAAGCTAAACTAGCAAGTTAAGACTTCAAAGAACACTAAATAGAGTATAACGGTCCAATTTGATGCCTTCGGAATGCTCAGTTCTATGCATAGACAAGTTTTCCTCGTTTCATGCAATTTTGAACTTAACTTGGTCTATTGGCTTCTTTACCTAACGAAATGTTGTCCAAAAGCTAAAGTAGCAAGTTAACTCTTCGTAGAACACTAAATAGAGTATAACGGTCCAATTTGATGGCTTAGGAATGCTCAGTTCTATGCGTAGACAAGTTTCTCTTGTTTCATGTAATTTTGTACTTAACTTTGTCTATTGGCTTCTTTACCGAACGTAACGTTGTACAAAAGCTAAACTAGCAAGTTAAGACTTCTAAGAACACTAAATAGAGTATAATGGTCTAATTTGATGCCTTGCGAATGCTCAATTGTATGCATGGACAAGTTTTTCACGTTTCGTGTAATTTTGAACTTAAGTTGGTCTATTGGCTTCTTTACCTAACGAAACGTTGTCCAAAAGCTAAACTAGCAAGTTAAGACTTATAAGAACACTAAATAGAGTATAAAGGTCCAATTTGACGCCTTAGAAATGATCATTTCTATGCATAGACAAGTTTTTCTCGTTTCGTGCAACTTTGAACTTAACTTGTTCTATTGGCTTCTTTACCTAAGGAAACGTTGTCCGAAAGCTAAACTTGCAAGTTAGGACTTCTAAGAACACTAAATAAAGTATAACGGTCCAATTTGATGCCTTAGGAATGCTTAATTCTATGCATAGACAAGTTTTTCACGTTTCGTGCAATTTCGAACTTAAATTGGTCTATTGGCTTCTTTACCTAACAAAACGTCGTCCAAAAGCTAAACAAGCAAGTTAAGACTTACAAGAACACTAAATAGAGTATAACGGTCCAATTTGATGCCTTAGGAATGCTCAGTTCTATGCGTAGACAAGTTTTCCTGGTTTTGTGCAATTTTGAACTTAACTTGGTCTATTGGCTTCTTTACCTAACGAAATGTTGTCCAAAAGCTAAACTAGCAAGTTAACTCTTCGTAGAACACTAAATAGAGTATAACGGTCCAATTTGATGGCTTAGGAATGCTCAGTTCTATGCGTTGATAAGTTTCTCTCGTTTCATGCAATTTTGAACTTAACTTGGTCGATTGGCTTCTTTACCTAACGTAACGTTGTCCAAAAGCTAAACTAGCAAGTTAAGACTTCTAAGAACACTAACTAGACTATAACAGTCCAATTTGATGCCTTACGAATGCTCAATTGTATGCATGGACAAGTTTTTCACGTTTCGTACAATTTTGAACTTAACTCCGTCTATTGGCTTCTTTACCTAACGAAACGTTGTCCAAAAGCTAAACTAGCAAGTTAAGACTTATAAGAACACTAAATAGACTATAACGGTCCAATTTGATGCCTTAGGAATGCTCAATTCTATGCATAGACAAGTTTTTCACGTTTCGTGCAATTTTCAACTTAACTTGGTCTATTGGATTCTTTACCTCACGAAACGTTGTCCGAAAGCTAAACTAGCAAGTTAAGACTTCAAAGAACACTAAATAGAGTATAACGGTCCAATTTGATGCCTTAGGAATGCTCAGTTCTATGCATAGACAAGTTTTCCTCGTTTCGTGCAATTTTGAACTTAACTTGGTCTATTGGCTTCTTTACCTAACGAAATGTTGTCCAAAAGCTAAAGTAGCAAGTTAACTCTTCGTAGAACACTAAATAGAGTATAACGGTCCAATTTGATGGCTTAGGAATGCTCAGTTCTATGCGTAGACAAGTTTCTCTCGTTTCATGTAATTTTGTACTTAACTTTGTCTATTGGCTTCTTTACCGAACGTAACGTTGTCCAAAAGCTAAACTAGCAAGTTAAGACTTCTAAGAACACTAAATAGAGTATAATGGTCCAATTTGATGCCTTGCAAATGCTCAATTGTATGCATGGACAAGTTTTTCACGTTTCGTGTAATTTTGAACTTAAGTTGGTCTATTGGCTTCTTTACCTAACGAAACGTTGTCCAAAAGCTAAACTAGCAAGTTAAGACTTATAAGAACACTAAATAGAGTATAAAGGTCCAATTTGACGCCTTAGAAATGATCATTCTTATGCATAGACAAGTTTTTCACGTTTCGTGGAATTTTGAACTTAACTTGGTCTATTGGCTTCTTTACCTAAGGAAACGTTGTACGAAAGCTAAACTTGCAAGTTAGGACTTCTAAGAACACTAAATAAAGTATAACGGTCCAATTTGATGCCTTGGGAATGCTTAATTCTATGCATAGACAAGTTTTTCACGTTTCGTGCAATTTCGAAATTAAATTGGTCTATTGGCTTCTTTACCTAACAAAACGTCGTCCAAAAGCTAAACAAGCAAGTTAAGACTTATAAGAACACTAAATAGAGTATAACGGTCCAATTTGATGCCTTAGGAATGCTCAGTTCTATGCGTAGACAAGTTTTCCTGGTTTCGTGCAATTTTGAACTTAACTTGGTCTATTGGCTTCTTTACCTAACGAAATGTTGTCCAAAAGCTAAACTAGCAAGTTAACTCTTCGTAGAACACTAAATAGAGTATAACGGTCCAATTTGATGGCTTAAGAATGCTCAGTTCTATGTGTAGACAAGTTTCTCTCGTTTCATGCAATTTTGAACTTAACTTGGTCGATTGGCTTCTTTACCTAACGTAACGTTGTCCAAAAGCTAAACTAGCAAGTTAAGACTTCTAAGAACACTAACTAGAGTATAACAGTCCAATTTGATGCCGTACGAATGCTCAATTGTATGCATGGACAAGTTTTTCACGTTTCGTACAATTTAGAACTTAACTTCGTCTATTGGCTTCTTTACCTAACGAAACGTTGTCCAAAAGCTAAACTAGCAAGTTAAGACTTATAAGAACACTAAATAGACTATAACGGTCCAATTTAATGCCTTAGGAATGCTCAATTCTATGCATAGACAAGTTTTTCACGTTTCGTGCAATTTTCAACTTAACTTGGTCTATTGGATTCTTTACCTCACGAAACGTTGTCCGAAAGCTAAACTAGCAAGTTAAGACTTCAAAGAACACTAAATAGAGTATAACGGTCCAATTTGATGCCTTAGGAATGCTCAGTTCTATGCATAGACAAGTTTTCCTCGTTACGTGCAATTTTGAACTTAACTTGGTCTATTGGCTTCTTTACCTAACGAAATGTTGTCCAAAAGCTAAAGTAGCAAGTTAACTCTTCGTAGAACACTAAATAGAGTATAACGGTCGAATTTGATGGCTTAGAAATGCTCAGTTCTATGCGTAGACAAGTTTCTCTCGTTTCATGTAATTTTGTACTTAACTTTGTCTATTGGCTTCTTTACCGAACGTAACGTTGTCCAAAAGCTAAACTAGCAAGTTAAGACTTCAAAGAACACTAAATATAGTATAATGGTCCAATTTGATGCCTTGCAAATGCTCAATTGTATGCATGGACAAGTTTTTCACGTTTCGTGTAATTTTGAACTTAAGTTGGTCTATTGGCTTCTTTACCTAACGAAACGTTGTCCAAAAGCTAAACTAGCAAGTTAAGACTTATAAGAACACTAAATAGAGTATAAAGGTCCAATTTGACGCCTTAGAAATGATCATTCTTATGCATAGACAAGTTTTTCACGTTTCGTGGAATTTTGAACTTAACTTGGTCTATTGGCTTCTTTACCTAAGGAAACGTTGTACGAAAGCTAAACTTGCAAGTTAGGACTTCTAAGAACACTAAATAAAGTATAACGGTCCAATTTGATGCCTTAGGAATGCTTAATTCTATGCATAGACAAGTTTTTCACGTTTCGTGCAATTTCGAAATTAAATTGGTCTATTGGCTTCTTTACCTAACAAAACGTCGTCCAAAAGCTAAACAAGCAAGTTAAGACTTATAAGAACACTAAATAGAGTATAACGGTCCAATTTGATGCCTTAGGAATGCTTAATTCTATGCATAGACAAGTTTTTCACGTTTCGTGCAATTTCGAAATTAAATTGGTCTATTGGCTTCTTTACCTAACAAAACGTCGTCCAAAAGCTAAACTATCAAGTTAAGACTTATAAGAACACTAAATAGACTATAACGGTCCAATTTGATGCCTTAGGAATGCTCAATTCTATGCATAGACAAGTTTTCCTCGTTTCGTGCAATTTTGAACTTAACTTGGCCTATTGGCTTCTTTACCTAACGAAATGTTGTCCAAAAGCTAAACTAGCAAGTTAACTCTTCGTAGAACACTAAATAGAGTATAACGGTCCAATTTGATGGCTTAGGAATGCTCAGTTCTATGCGTAGACAAGTTTCTCTCATTTCATACAAATTTGAACTTAACTTGGTCGATTGGCTTCTTTACCTAACGTAACGTTGTCCAAAAGCTAAACTAGCAAGTTAAGACTTCTAAGAACACTAACTAGAGTATAACAGTCCAATTTGATGCCTTACGAATGCTCAATTGTATGCATGGACAAGTTTTTCACGTTTCGTGTAATTTTGAACTTAAGTTGGTCTATTGGCTTCTTTACCTAACGAAACGTTGTCCAAAAGCTAAACTAGCAAGTTAAGACTTATAAGAACACTAAATAGAGTATAAAGGTCCAATTTGACGCCTGAGAAATGATCATTCTTATGCATAGACAAGTTTTTCACGTTTCGTGGAATTTTGAACTTAACTTGGTCTATTGGCTTCTTTACCTAAGGAAACGTTGTACGAAAGCTAAACTTGCAAGTTAGGACTTCTAAGAACACTAAATAAAGTATAACGGTCCAATTTGATGCCTTAGGAATGCTTAATTCTATGCATAGACAAGTTTTTCACGTTTCGTGCAATTTCGAAATTAAATTGGTCTATTGGCTTCTTTACCTAACAAAACGTCGTCCAAAAGCTAAACAAGCAAGTTAAGACTTATAAGAACACTAAATAGAGTATAACGGTCCAATTTGATGCCTTAGGAATGCTCAGTTCTATGCGTAGACAAGTTTTCCTGGTTTCGTGCAATTTTGAACTTAACTTGGTCTATTGGCTTCTTTACCTAACGAAATGTTGTCCAAAAGCTAAACTAGCAAGTTAACTCTTCGTAGAACACTAAATAGAGTATAACGGTCCAATTTGATGGCTTAAGAATGCTCAGTTCTATGTGTAGACAAGTTTCTCTCGTTTCATGCAATTTTGAACTTAACTTGGTCGATTGGCTTCTTTACCTAACGTAACGTTGTCCAAAAGCTAAACTAGCAAGTTAAGACTTCTAAGAACACTAACTAGAGTATAACAGTCCAATTTGATGCCGTACGAATGCTCAATTGTATGCATGGACAAGTTTTTCACGTTTCGTACAATTTAGAACTTAACTTCGTCTATTGGCTTCTTTACCTAACGAAACGTTGTCCAAAAGCTAAACTAGCAAGTTAAGACTTATAAGAACACTAAATAGAGTATAACGGTCCAATTTGATGCCTTAGGAATGCTCAGTTCTATGCATAGACAAGTTTTCCTCGTTACGTGCAATTTTGAACTTAACTTGGTCTATTGGCTTCTTTACCTAACGAAATGTTGTCCAAAAGCTAAAGTAGCAAGTTAACTCTTCGTAGAACACTAAATAGAGTATAACGGTCCAATTTGATGGCTTAGAAATGCTCAGTTCTATGCGTAGACAAGTTTCTCTCGTTTCATGTAATTTTGTACTTAACTTTGTCTATTGGCTTCTTTACCGAACGTAACGTTGTCCAAAAGCTAAACTAGCAAGTTAAGACTTCTAAGAACACTAAATATAGTATAATGGTCCAATTTGATGCCTTGCAAATGCTCAATTGTATGCATGGACAAGTTTTTCACGTTTCGTGTAATTTTGAACTTAAGTTGGTCTATTGGCTTCTTTACCTAACGAAACGTTGTCCAAAAGCTAAACTAGCAAGTTAAGACTTATAAGAACACTAAATAGAGTATAACGGTCCAATTTAACGCCTTAGAAATGATCATTTCTATGCATAGACAAGTTTTTCACGTTTCGTGCAATTTTGAACTTAACTTGGTCTATTAGCTTCTTTACCTGACGAAACGTTGTCCAAAAGCTAAACTATCAAGTTAAGACTTATAAGAACACTAAATAGACTATAACGGTTCAATTTGATGCCTTAGGAATGCTCAATTCTATGCATAGACAAGTTTTTCACGTTTCGTGCAATTTTCAACTTAACTTGGTCTATTGGATTCTTTATCTCACGAAACATTGTCCGAAAGCTAATCTAGCAAGTTAAGACTTCAAAGAACACTAAATAGAGTATAACGGTCCAATTTGATGCCTTCGGAATGCTCAGTTCTATGCATAGGCAAGTTTTCCTCGTTTCGTGCAATTTTGAACTTAACTTGGTCTATTGGCTTCTTTACCTAACGAAATGTTGTCCAAAAGCTAAAGTACCAAGTTAACTCTTCGTAGAACACTAAATAGAGTATAACGGTCCAATTTGATGGCTTAGGAATGCTCAGTTCTATGTGTAGACAAGTTTCTCTCGTTTCATGTAATTTTGTACTTAACTTTGTCTATTGGCTTCTTTACCGAACGTAACGTTGTCCAAAAGCTAAACTAGCAAGTTAAGACTTCTAAGAACACTAAATAGAGTATAATGGTCCAATTTGATGCCTTGCGAATGCTCAATTATATGCATGGACAAGTTTTTCACGTTTCGTGTAATTTTGAACTTAAGTTGGTCTATTGGCTTCTTTACCTAACGCAACGTTGTCCAAAAGCTAAACTAGCAAGTTAAGACTTATAAGAACACTAAATAGAGTATAACGGTCCAATTTGACGCCTTAGAAATGATCATTTCTATGCATAGACAAGTTTTTCACGTTTCGTGCAATTTTGAACTTAACTTGGTCTATTGGCTTCTTTGCCTAAGGAAACGTTGTCCGAAAGCTAAACTTGCAAGTTAAGACTTCTAAGAACACTAAATAGAGTATAACGGTCCAATTTGATGCCTTAGGAATGCTTAATTCTATGCATAGACAAGTTTTTCACGTTTCGTGCAATTTCGAACTTAAATTGGTGTATTGGCTTCTTTACCTAACAAAACGTCGTCCAAAAGCTAAACAAGCAAGTTAAGACTTATAAGAACACTAAATAGAGTATAACGGTCCAATTTGATGCCTTAGGAATGCTCAGTTCTATGCGTAGACAAGTTTTCCTGGTTTCGTGCAATTTTGAACTTAACTTGGTCTATTGGCTTCTTTACCTAACAAAATGTTGTCCAAAAGCTAAAATAGCAAGTTAACTCTTCGTAGAACACTAAATAGAGTATAACGGTCCAATTTGCTGGCTTAGGAATGCTTAGTTCTATGCGTAGACAAGTTTCTCTCGTTTCATGCAATTTTGAACTTAACTTCGTCTATTGGCTTCTTTACCTAACGGAACGTTGTCCAAAAGCTAAACTAGCAAGTTAAGACTTATAAGAACACTAAATAGACTATAACGGTCCAATTTGATGCCTTAGGAATGCTCAATTCTATGCATAGACCAGTTTTTCACGTTTCGTGCAATTTTCAACTTAACTTGGTCTATTGGATTCTTTACCTCACAAATCGTTGTCTGAAAGCTAAACTAGCAAGTTAAGACTTCAAAGAACACTAAATAGAGTATAACGGTCCAATTTGATGCCTTAGGAATGCTCAGTTCTATGCATAGAAAAGTTTTCCTCGTTTCATGCAATTTTGAACTTAACTTGGCCTATTGGCTTCTTTACCTAACGAAATGTTGTCCAAAAGCTAAACTAGCAACTTAACTCTTCGTAGAACACTAAATAGAGTATAACGATCCAATTTGATGGCATAGGAATGCTCAGTTCTATGTGTAGACAAGTTTCTCTCGTTTCATACAATTTTGAACTTAACTTGGTCGATTGGATTCTTTACCTAACGTAACGTTGTCCAAAAGCTAAACTAGCAAGTTAAGACTTCTAAGAACACTAACTAGAGTATAACAGTCCAATTTGATGCCTTACGAATGCTCAATTGTATGCATGGACAAGTTTTTCACGTTTTGTACAATTTTGAACTTAACTTCGTCTATTGGCTTCTTTACCTAACGAAACGTTGTCCAAAAGCTAAACTAGCAAGTTAAGACTTATAAGAACACTAAATAGAGTATAACGGTCCAATTTGACGCCTTAGAAATGATCATTTCTATGCATAGACAAGTTTTTCACGTTTCGTGCAATTTTGAACTTAACTTGGTCTATTGGCTTCTTTACCTAACGGAACGTTGTCCAAAAGCTAAACTAGCAAGTTAAGACTTATAAGAACACTAAATAGACTATAACGGTCCAATTTGATGCCTTAGGAATGCTCAATTCTATGCATAGACCAGTTTTTCACGTTTCGTGCAATTTTCAACTTAACTTGGTCTATTGGATTCTTTACCTCACAAATCGTTGTCTGAAAGCTAAACTAGCAAGTTAAGACTTCAAAGAACACTAAATAGAGTATAACGGTCCAATTTGATGCCTTAGGAATGCTCAGTTCTATGCATAGAAAAGTTTTCCTCGTTTCATGCAATTTTGAACTTAACTTGGCCTATTGGCTTCTTTACCTAACGAAATGTTGTCCAAAAGCTAAACTAGCAAGTTAACTCTTCGTAGAACACTAAATAGAGTATAACGATCCAATTTGATGGCATAGGAATGCTCAGTTCTATGTGTAGACAAGTTTCTCTCGTTTCATACAATTTTGAACTTAACTTGGTCGATTGGATTCTTTACCTAACGTAACGTTGTCCAAAAGCTAAACTAGCAAGTTAAGACTTCTAAGAACACTAACTAGAGTATAACAGTCCAATTTGATGCCTTACGAATGCTCAATTGTATGCATGGACAAGTTTTTCACGTTTCGTACAATTTTGAACTTAACTTCGTCTATTGGCTTCTTTACCTAACGAAACGTTGTCCAAAAGCTAAACTAGCAAGTTAAGACTTATAAGAACACTAAATAGAGTATAACGGTCCAATTTGACGCCTTAGAAATGATCATTTCTATGCATAGACAAGTTTTTCACGTTTCGTGCAATTTTGAACTTAACTTGGTCTATTGGCTTCTTTACCTAAGGAAACGTTGTCCGAAAGCTAAACTTGCAAGTTTAGACTTCTAAGAACACTAAATAGAGTATAACGGTCCAATTTGATGCCTTAGGAATGCTTAATTCTATGCATAGACAAGTTTTTCACGTTTCGTGCAATTTCAAACTTAAATTGGTCTATTGGCTTCTTTACCTAACAAAACGTCGTCCAAAAGCTAAACAAGAAAGTTAAGACTTATAAGAACACTAAATAGAGTATAACGGTCCAATTTGACGCCTTAGGAATGCTCAGTTCTATGCGTAGACAAGTTTTCCTGGTTTCGTGCAATTTTGAACTTAACTTGGTCAATTGGCTTCTTTACCTAACGAAATGTTGTCCAAAAGCTAAAATAGCAAGTTAACTCTTCGTAGAACACTAAATAGAGTATAACGGTCCAATTTGATGGCTTAGGAATGCTCAGTTCTATGCGTAGACAAGTTTCTCTCGTTTCATGTAATTTTGAACTTAACTTCGTCTATTGGCTTCTTTACCTAACGAAACGTTGTCCAAAAGCTAAACTAGCAAGTTAAGACTTATAAGAACACTAAATAGACTATAACAGTCCAATTTGATGCCTTAGGAATGCTCAATTCTATGCATAGACAAGTTTTTCACGTTTCGTGCAATTTTCAACTTAACTTGGTCTATTGGATTCTTTACCTCACGAAACGTTGTCCGAAAGCTAAACTAGCAAGTTAAGACTTCAAAGAACACTAAATAGAGTATAACGGTCCAATTTGATGCGTTAGGAATGCTCAGTTCTATGCATAGACATGTTTGCCTCGTTTCGTGCAATTTTGAACTTAACTTGGCCTATTGGCTTCTTTACCTAACGAAATGTTGTCCAAAAGCTAAACTAGCAAGTTAACTCTTCGTAGAACACTCAATAGAGTATAACGGTCCAATTTGATGGCTTAGGAATGCTCAGTTCTATGCGTAGACAAGTTTCTCTCGTTTCATACAATTTTGAACTTAACTTGGTCGATTGGCTTCTTTACCTAACGTAACGTTGTCCAAAAGCTAAACTAGCAAGTTAAGACTTCTAAGAACACTAACTAGAGTATAACAGTCCAATTTGATGCCTTACGAATGCTCAATTGTATGCATGGACAAGTTTTTCACGTTTCGTACAATTTTGAACTTAACTTCGTCTATTGGCTTCTTTACCTAACGAAACGTTCTCCAAAAGCTAAACTAGCAAGTTAAGACTTATAAGAACACTAAATAGACTATAACGGTCCAATTTGATGCCTTAGGAATGCTCAATTCTATGCATAGACAAGTTTTTCACGTTTTGTGCAATTTTCAACTTAACTTGGTCTATTGGATTCTTTACCTCACGAAACGTCGTCCAAAAGCTAAACAAGCAAGTTAAGACCTATAATAACACTAAATAGAGTATAACGGTCCAATTTGATGCCCTAGGAATGCTCAGTTCTATGCGTAGACAAGTTTTCCTGGTTTCGTGCAATTTTGAACTTAACTTGATCTATTGGCTTCTTTACCTAACGAAATGTTGTTCAAAAGCTAAAATAGCAAGTTAACTCTTCGTAGAACACTAAATAGAGTATAACGGTCCAATTTGATGGCTTAGGAATGCTCAGTTCTATGCGTAGACAAGTTTCTCTCGTTTCATGTAATTTTGTACTTAACTTTGTCTATTGGCTTCTTTACCGAACATAACGTTGTCCAAAAGCTAAACTAGCAAGTTAAGACTTCTAAGAACACTAAATAGAGTATAATGGTCCAATTTGATGCCTTGCGAATAATCAATTGTATGCATCGACAAGTTTTTCACGTTTCGTGTAATTTTGAACTTAAGTTGGTCTATTGGCTTCTTTACCTAACGAAACGTTGTCCAAAAGCTAAACTAGCAAGTTAAGACTTATAAGAACACTAAATAGAGTATAACAGTCCAATTTGACGCCTTAGAAATGATCATTTCTATGCATAGACAAGTTTTTCACGTTTCGTCCAATTTTGAACTTAACTTGGTCTATTGGCTTCTTTACCTAAGGAAACGTTGTCCGAAAGCTAAACTTGCAAGTTAAGACTTCTAAGAACACTAAATAGAGTATAACGGTCCAATTTGATGGCTTAGGAATGCTCAGTTCCATGCGTAGACAAGTTTCTCTCGTTTCATGCAATTTTGAACTTAACTTCGTCTATTGGCTTCTTTACCTAACGAAACGTTGTCCAAAAGCTAAACTAGCAAGTTAAGACTTATAAGAACACTAAATAGACTATAACGGTCCAATTTGATTCCTTAGGAATGCTCAATTCTATGCATAGACAAGTTTTTCACGTTTCGTGCAATTTTTAACTTAACTTGGTCTATTGGATTCTTTACCTCACGAAACGTTGTCCGAAAGCTAAACTAGCAAGTTAAGACTTCAAAGAACACTAAATGGAGTATAACGGTCCAATTTGATGCGTTAGGAATGCTCAGTTCTATGCATAGAAAAGTTTTCCTCGTTTATTGCAATTTTGAACTTAACTTGGCCTATTGGCTTCTTTACCTAACGAAATGTTGTCCAAAAGCTAAACTAGCAAGTTAACTCTTCGTAGAACACTAAATAGAGTATAACGGTCCAATTTGATGGCTTAGGAATGCTCAGTTCTATGCGTAGACAAGTTTCTCTCGTTTCATGTAATTTTGAACTTAACTTCGTCTATTGGCTTCTTTACCTAACGAAACGTTGTCTAAAAGCTAAACTAGCAAGTTAAGACTTATAAGAACACTAAATAGACTATAACGGTCCAATTTGATTCCTTAGGAATGCTCAATTCTATGCATAGACAAGTTTTTCACGTTTCGTGCAATTTTCAACTTAACTTGGTCTATTGGATTCTTTACCTCACGAAACGTTGTCCGAAAGCTAAACTAGAAAGTTAAGACTTCAAAGAACACTAAATAGAGTATAACGGTCCAATTTGATGCGTTAGGAATGCTCAGTTCTATGCATAGACAAGTTTGCCTCGTTTCGTGCAATTTTGAACTTAACTTGGCCTATTGGCTTCTTTACCTAACGAAATGTTGTCCAAAAGCTAAACTAGCAAGTTAACTCTTCGTAGAACACTCAATAGAGTATAACGGTCCAATTTGATGGCTTAGGAATGCTCAGTTCTATGCGTAGACAAGTTTCTCTCGTTTCATACAATTTTGAACTTAACTTGGTCGATTGGCTTCTTTACCTAACGTAACGTTGTCCAAAAGCTAAACTAGCAAGTTAAGACTTCTAAGAACACTAACTAGAGTATAACAGTCCAATTTGATGCCTTACGAATGCTCAATTGTATGCATGGACAAGTTTTTCACGTTTCGTACAATTTTGAACTTAACTTCGTCTACTGGCTTCTTTACCTAACGAAACGTTCTCCAAAAGCTAAACTAGCAAGTTAAGACTTATAAGAACACTAAATAGACTATAACGGTCCAATTTGATGCCTTAGGAATGCTCAATTCTATGCATAGACAAGTTTTTCACGTTTCGTGCAATTTTCAACTTAACTTGGTCTATTGGATTCTTTACCTCACGAAACGTCGTCCAAAAGCTAAACAAGCAAGTTAAGACCTATAATAACACTAAATAGAGTATAACGGTCCAATTTGATGCCTTAGGAATGCTCAGTTCTATGCGTAGACAAGTTTTCCTGGTTTCGTGCAATTTTGAACTTAACTTGATCTATTGGCTTCTTTACCTAACGAAATGTTGTTCAAAAGCTAAAATAGCAAGTTAACTCTTCGTAGAACACTAAATAGAGTATAACGGTCCAATTTGATGGCTTAGGAATGCTCAGTTCTATGCGTAGACAAGTTTCTCTAGTTTCATGTAATTTTGTACTTAACTTTGTCTATTGGCTTCTTTACCGAACGTAACGTTGTCCAAAAGCTAAACTAGCAAGTTAAGACTTCTAAGAACACTAAATAGAGTATAATGGTCCAATTTGATGCCTTGCGAATAATCAATTGTATGCATCGACAAGTTTTTCACGTTTCGTGTAATTTTGAACTTAAGTTGGTCTATTGGCTTCTTTACCTAACGAAACGTTGTCCAAAAGCTAAACTAGCAAGTTAAGACTTATAAGAACACTAAATAGAGTATAACAGTCCAATTTGACGCCTTAGAAATGATCATTTCTATGCATAGACAAGTTTTTCACGTTTCGTCCAATTTTGAACTTAACTTGGTCTATTGGCTTCTTTACCTAAGGAAACGTTGTCCGAAAGCTAAACTTGCAAGTTAAGACTTCTAAGAACACTAAATAGAGTATAACGGTCCAATTTGATGCCTTAGGAATGCTTAATTCTATGCATAGACAAGTTTTTCACGTTTCGTGCAATTTCAAACTTAAATTGGTCTATTGGCTTCTTTACCTAACAAAACGTCGTCCAAAAGCTAAACAAGCAAGTTAAGACTTATAATAACACTAAATAGAGTATAACGGTCCAATTTGATGCCTTAGGAATGGTCAGTTCTATGCGTAGACAAGTTTTCCTGGTTTCGTGCAATTTTGAACTTAACTTGATCTATTGGCTTCTTTACCTAACGAAATGTTGTTCAAAAGCTAAAATAGCAAGTTAACTCTTCGTAGAACACTAAATAGAGTATAACGGTCCAATTTGATGGCTTAGGAATGCTCAGTTCTATGCGTAGACAAGTTTCTCTCGTTTCATGTAATTTTGTACTTAACTTTGTCTATTGGCTTCTTTACCGAACGTAACGTTGTCCAAAAGCTAAACTAGCAAGTTAAGACTTCTAAGAACACTAAATAGAGTATAATGGTCCAATTTGATGCCCTGCGAATGCTCAATTGTATGCATGGACAAGTTTTTCACGTTTCGTGTAATTTTGAACTTAAGTTGGTCTATTGGCTTCTTTACCTAACGAAACGTTGTCCAAAAGCTAAACTAGCAAGTTAAGACTTATAAGAACACTAAATAGAGTATAACAATCCAATTTGACGCCTTAGAAATGATCATTTCTATGCATAGACAACTTTTTCACGTTTCGTCCAATTTTGAACTTAACTTGGTCTATTGGCTTCTTTACCTAAGGAAACGTTGTCCGAAAGCTAAACTTGCAAGTTAAGACTTCTAAGAACACTAAATAGAGTATAACGGTCCAATTTGATGCCTTAGGAATGCTTAATTCTATGCATAGACAAGTTTTTCACGTTTCGTGCAATTTCAAACTTAAATTGGTGTATTGGCTTCTTTACCTAACAAAACGTCGTCCAAAGGCTAAACAAGCAAGTTAAGACTTATAAGAACACTAAATAGAGTATAACGGTCCAATTTGATTCCTTAGGAATGCTCAGTTCTATGCGTAGACAAGTTTTCCTGGTTTCGTGCAATTTTGAACTTAACTTGGTCTATTGGCTTCTTTACCTAACGAAATGTTGTCCAAAAGCTAAACTAGCAAGTTAACTCTTCGTAGAACACTCAATAGAGTATAACGGTCCAATTTGATGGCTTAGGAATGCTCAGTTCTATGCGTAGACAAGTTTCTCTCGTTTCATACAATTTTGAACTTAACTTGGTCGATTGGCTTCTTTACCTAACGTAACGTTGTCCAAAAGCTAAACTAGCAAGTTAACTCTTCGTAGAACACTAAATAGAGTATAATGGTCCAATTTGATGCCTTGCGAATGCTCAATTGTATGCATGGACAAGTTTTTCACGTTTCGTGTAATTTTGAACTTAAGTTGGTCTATTGGCTTCTTTACCTAACGAAACGTTGTCCAAAAGCTAAACTAGCAAGTTAAGACTTATAAGAACACTAAATAGAGTATAACGGTCCAATTTGACGCCTTAGAAATGATCATTTCTATGCATAGACAACTTTTTCACGTTTCGTCCAATTTTGAACTTAACTTGGTCTATTGGCTTCTTTACCTAAGGAAACGTTGTCCGAAAGCTAAACTTGCAAGTTAAGACTTCTAAGAACACTAAATAGAGTATAACGGTCCAATTTGATGCCTTAGGAATGCTTAATTCTATGCATAGACAAGTTTTTCACGTTTCGTGCAATTTCAAACTTAAATTGGTCTATTGGCTTCTTTACCTAACAAAACGTCGTCCAAAAGCTAAACAAGCAAGTTAAGACTTATAATAACACTAAATAGAGTATAACGGTCCAATTTGATGCCTTAGGAATGCTCAGTTCTATGCGTAGACAAGTTTTCCTGGTTTCGTGCGATTTTGTACTTAACTTGATCTATTGGCTTCTTTACCTAACGAAATGTTGTTCAAAAGCTAAAATAGCAAGTTAACTCTTCGTAGAACACTAAATAGAGTATAACGGTCCAATTTGATGGCTTAGGAATGCTCAGTTCTATGCGTAGACAAGTTTCTCTCGTTTCATGCAATTTTGAACTTAACTTCGTCTATTGGCTTCTTTACCTAATGAAACGTTGTCCAAAAGCTAAACTAGCAAGTTAAGACTTATAAGAACACTAAATAGACTATAACGGTCCAATTTGATTCCTTAGGAATGCTCAATTCTATGCATAGACAAGTTTTTCACGTTTCGTGCAATTTTCAACTTAACTTGGTCTATTGGATTCTTTACCTCACGAAACGTTGTCCGAAAGCTAAACTAGCAAGTTAAGACTTCAAAGAACACTAAATGGAGTATAACGGTCCAATTTGATGCGTTAGGAATGCTCAGTTCTATGCATAGAAAAGTTTTCCTCGTTTATTGCAATTTTGAACTTAACTTGGCCTATTGGCTTCTTTACCTAACGAAATGTTGTCCAAAAGCTAAACTAGCAAGTTAACTCTTCGTAGAACACTCAATAGAGTATAACGGTCCAATTTGATGGCTTAGTAATGCTCAGTTCTATGCGTAGACAAGTTTCTCTCGTTTCATGCAATTTTGAACTTAACTTGGTCGATTGGCTTCTTTACCAAACGTAACGTTGTCCAAAAACTAAACTAGCAAGTTAAGACTTCTAAGAACACTAACTAGAGTATAACAGTCCAATTTGATGCCTTACGAATGCTCAATTGTATGCATGGACAAGTTTTTCACGTTTCGTACAATTTTGAACTTAACTTCGCCTATTGGCTTCTTTACCTAACGAAACGTTGTCCCAAAGCTAAACTAGCAAGTTAAAACTTATAAGAACACTAAATAGACTATAACGGTCCAATTTGATGCCTTAGGAATGCTCAATTCTATGCATAGACAAGTTTTTCACGTTTCGTGCAATTTCAAACTTAAATTGGTCTATTGGCTTCTTTACCTAACAAAACGTCGTCCAAAAGCTAAACATGCAAGTTAAGACTTATAAGAACACTAAATAGAGTATAACGGTCCAATTTGATGCCTTAGGAATGCTCAGTTCTATGCGTAGACAAGTTTTCCTGGTTTCGTGCAATTTTGAACTTAACTTGGTCTATTGGCTTCTTTACCTCACGAAACGTTGTCCGAAAGCTAAACTAGCAAGTTAAGACTTCAAAGAACACTAAATAGAGTATAACGGTCCAATTTGATGCCTTCGGAATGCTCAGTTCTATGCATAGACAAGTTTTCCTCGTTTCGTGTAATTTTCAACTTAACTTGGTCTATTGGATTCTTTACCTCACGAAACGTTGTCCGAAAGCTAAACTAGCAAGTTAAGACTTCAAAGAACACTAAATAGAGTATAACGGTCCAATTTGATGCCTTCGGAATGCTCAGTTCTATGCATAGACAAGTTTTCCTCGTTTCGTGCAATTTTGAACTTAACTTGGTCTATTGGCTTCTTTACCTAACGAAATGTTGTCCAAAAGCTAAAGTAGCAAGTTAACTCTTCGTAGAACACTAAATAGAGTATAACGGTCCAATTTGATGGCTTAGGAATGCTCAGTTCTATGCGTAGACAAGTTTCTCTCGTTTCATGTAATTTTGTACTTAACTTTGTCTATTGGCTTTTTTACCGAACGTAACGTTGTCCAAAAGCTAAACTAGCAAGTTAAGACTTCTAAGAACACTAAATAGAGTATAATGGTCCAATTTGATGCCTTGCGAATGCTCAATTGTATGCATGGACAAGTTTTTCACGTTTCGTGTAATTTTGAACTTAAGTTGGTCTATTGGCTTCTTTACCTAACGAAACGTTGTCCAAAAGCTAAACTAGCAAGTTAAAACTTATAAGAACACTAAATAGAGTATAACGGTCCAATTTGACGCCTTAGAAATAATCATTTCTATGCATAGACAAGTTTTTCACGTTTCGTGCAATTTCGAACTTAACTTGGTCTATTGCTTCTTTACCTAAGGAAACGTTGTCTGAAAGCTAAACTTGCAAGTTAAGACTTCTAAGAACACTAAATAGAGTATAACGGTCCAATTTGATGCCTTTGGAATGCTTAATTCTATGCATAGACAAGGTTTTCACGTTTCGTGCAATTTCGAACTTAAATTGGTCTATTGGCTTCTTTACCTAACAAAACGTCGTCCAAAAGCTAAACAAGCAAGTTAAGACTTATGAGAACACTAAATAGAGTATAACGGTCCAATTTGATGCCTTAGGAATGCTCAGTTCTATGCGTAGACAAGTTTTTCTGGTTTCGTGCAATTTTGAACTTAACTTGGTCTATTGGCTTCTTTACCTAACGAAAGGTTGTCCAAAAGCTAAAATAGCAAGTTAACTCTTCGTAGAACACGAAATAGAGTATAACGGTCCAATTTGATGGCTTAGGAATGCTCAGTTCTATGCGTAGACAAGTTTCTCTCGTTTCATGCAATTTTGAACTTAACTTCGTCTATTGGCTTCTTTACCTAACGAAACGTTGTCCAAAAGCTAAACTAGCAAGTTAAGACTTATAAGAACACTAAATAGACTATAACGGTCCAATTTGATGCCTTAGGAAAGCTCAATTCTATGCATAGACAAGTTTTTTCACGTTTCGTGCAATTTTCAACTTAACTTGGTCTATTGTATTCTTTACCTCACGAAACGTTGTCCGAAAGCTAAACTAGCAAGTTAAGACTTCAAAGAACACTAAATAGAGTATAACGGTCCAATTTGATGCATTAGGAATGCTCAGTTCTATGCATAGACAAGTTTTTCTCGTTTCGTGCAATTTTGAACTTAACTTGGCCTATTGGCTTCTTTACCTAACGAAATGTTGTCCAAAAGCTAAACTAGCAAGTTAACTCTTCGTAGAACACTAAATAGAGTATAACGGTCCAATTTGACGGCTTAGGAATGCTCAGTTCTATGCGTAGACAAGTTTCTCTCGTTTCATGCAATTTTGAACTTAACTTGGTCGATTGGCTTCTTTACCTAACGTAACGTTGTCCAAAAGCTAAACTAGCAAGTTAAGACTTCAAAGAACACTAACTATAGTATAACAGTCCAATTTGATGCCTTACGAATGCTCAATTGTATGCATGGACAAGTTTTTCACGTTTCGTACATTTTTGAACTTAACTTCGTCTATTGGCTTCTTTACCTAACGAAACGTTGTCCAAAAGCTAAACTAGAAAGTTAAGACTTATAAGAACACTAAATAGAGTATAACGGTCCAATTTGATGCCTTAGGAATGCTCAATTCTATGCATAGACAAGTTTTTCACGTTTCGTGCAATTTTCAACTTAACTTGGTCTATTGGATTCTTTACCTCATGAAACGTTGTCCGAAAGCTAAACTAGCAAGCTAGGACTTCAAAGAACACTAAATAGAGTATAACGGTCCAATTTGATGCCTTAGGAATGCTCAGTTCTATGCATAGACAAGTTTTCCTCGTTTCGTGCAATTTTGAACTTAACTTGGTCTATTGGCTTCTTTACCTAACAAAATGTTGTCCAAAATCTAAAGTAGCAAGTTAACTCTTCGTAGAACACTAAATAGAGTATAACGGTCCAATTTGATGGCTTAGGAATGCTCAGTTCTATGCGTAGACAAGTTTCTCTCGTTTCATGTAATTTTGTACTTAACTTTGTCTATTGGCTTCTTTACCGAACGTAACGTTGTCCAAAAGCTAAACTAGCAAGTTAACAATTCTAAGAACACTAAATAGAGTATAATGGTCCAATTTGATGCCTTGCGAATGCTCAATTGTATGCATGGACAAGTTTTTCACGTTTCGTGTAATTTTGAACTTAAGTTGGTCTATTGGCTTCTTTACCTAACGAAACGTTGTCCAAAAGCTAAACTAGCAAGTTAAGACTTATAAGAACACTAAATAGAGTATAACGGTCCAATTTGACGCCTTAGGAATGATCATTTCTTTGCATAGAAAAGTTTTTCACGTTTCGTGCAATTTTGAACTTAACATGGTCTATTGGCTTCTTTACCTAAGGAAACGTTGTCCGAAAGCCAAACTAGCAAGTTAAGACTTCTAAGAACACTAGATAGAATATAACGGTCCAATTTGATGCCTTTGGAATGCTTAATTCTATGCATAGACAAGTTTTTCACGTTTCGTGCAATTTCGAACTTAAATTGGTCCATTGGCTTCTTTACCTAACAAAACGTCGTCCAAAAGCTAAACAAGCAAGTTAAGACTTATAAGAACACTAAATAGAGTATAACGGTCCAATTTGATGCCTTAGGAATGCTCAGTTCTATGCGTAGATAAGTTTTCCTGGTTTCGTGCAATTTTGAACTTAACTTGGTCTATTGGCTTCTTTACCTAACGAAATGTTGTCCAAAAGCTAAAATAGCAAGTTAACTCTTCGTAGAACACTAAATAGAGTACAACGGTCCAATTTGATGGCTTAGGAATGCTCAGTTCTACGCGTAGACAAGTTTCTCTCGTTTCATGCAATTTTGAACTTAACTTCGTCTATTGGCTTCTTTACATAACGAAACGTTGTCCAAAAGCTAAACTAGCAAGTTAAGACTTATAAGAACACTAAATAGACTATAAAGGTCCAATTTGATGCTTTAGGAAAGCTCAATTCTATGCATAGACAAGTTTTTTCACGTTTCGTGCAATTTTCAACTTAACTTGGTCTATTGGATTCTTTACCTCACGAAACGTTGTCCGAAAGCTAAACTAGCAAGTTAAGACTTCAAAGAACACTAAATAGAGTATAACGGTCCAATTTGATGCCTTAGGAATGCTCAGTTCTATGCATAGACAAGTTTTCCTCGTTTCGTGCAATTTTGAACTTAACTTGGCCTATTGGCTTCTTTACCTAACGAAATGTTGTCCAAAAGCTAAACTAGCAAGTTAACTCTTCGTAGAACACTAAATAGAGTATAACGGTCCAATTTGACGGCTTAGGAATGCTCAGTTCTATGCGTAGACAAGTTTCTCTCGTTTCATACAATTTTGAACTTAACTTGGTCGATTGGCTTATTTACCTAACGTAACCTTGTCCAAAAGCAAAACTAGCAAGTTAAGACTTCTAAGAACACTAACTAGAGTATAATAGTCCAATTTGATGCCTTACGAATGCTCAATTGTATGCATGGACAAGTTTTTCATGTTTCGTACAATTTTGAACTTAACTTCGTCTATTGGCTTATTTACCTAACGTAACCTTGTCCAAAAGCAAAACTAGCAAGTTAAGACTTCTAAGAACACTAACTAGAGTATAATAGTCCAATTTGATGCCTTACGAATGCTCAATTGTATGCATGGACAAGTTTTTCATGTTTCGTACAATTTTGAACTTAACTTCGTCTATTGGCTTCTTTACCTAACGAAACGTTGTCCAAAAGCTAAACTAGTAGGTTAAGACTTATAAGAACACTAAATAGAGTATAACGGTCCAATTTGATGCCTTAGGAATGCTCAATTCTATGCATAGACAAGTTTTTCACGTTTCGTGCAATTTTCAACTTAACTTGGTCTATTGGATTCTTCACCTCGCGAAACGTTGTCCGAAAGCTAAACTAGCAAGTTAAGACTTCAAAGAACACTAAATAGAGTATAACGGTCCAATTTGATGCCTTAGGAATGCTCAATTCTATGCATAGACAAGTTTTCCTCGTTTCGTGCAATTTCGAACTTAACTTGGTCTATTGGCTTCTTTACCGAACGTAACGTTGTCCAAAAGCTAAACTAGCAAGTTAAGACTTCTAAGAACACTAAATAGAGTATAATGGTCCACTTTGATGCCTTGCGAATGCTCAATTGTATGCATGGACAAGTTTTTCATGTTTCGTACAATTTTGAACTTAACTTCGTCTATTGGCTTCTTTACCTAACGAAACGTTGTCCAAAAGCTAAACTAGCAAGTTAAGACTTCTAAGAACACTAAATAGAGTATAACGGTCCAATTTGACGCCTTAGAAATGATCATTTCTATGCATAGACAAGTTTTTCACGTTTCGTGCAATTTTGAACTTAACTTGGTCTATTGGCTTCTTTACCTAAGAAAACGTTGTCCGAAAGCTAAACTTGCAAGTTAAGACTTCTAAGAAAACTAAATAGAGTATAACGGTCCAATTTGATGCCTTAGGAATGCTTAATTCTATGCATAGACAAGTTTTTCACGTTTCGTGCAATTTCAAACTTAAATTAATCTACTGGCTTCTTTACCTAACAAAACGTCGTCCAAAAGCTAAACAAGCAAGTTAAGACTTATAAGAACACTAAATAGAGTATAACGGTCCAATTTGATGCCTTAGGAATGCTCAGTTCTATGCGTAGACAAGTTTTCCTGGTTTCGTGCAATTTTGAACTTAACTTGGTCTATTGGCTTCTTTACCTAACGAAAGGTTGTCCAAAAGCTAAAATAGCAAGTTAACTCTTCGTAGAACACTAAATAGAGTATAACGGTCCAATTTGATGGCTTAGGAATGCTCAGTTCTATACATAGACAAGTTTCTCTCGTTTCATGCAATTTTGAACTTAACTTCGTCTATTGGCTTCTTTACCTAACGAAACGTTGTCCAAAAGCTAAACTAGTAGGTTAAGACTTATAAGAACACTAAATAGAGTATAACGGTCCAATTTGATGCCTTAGGAATGCTCAATTCTATGCATAGACAAGTTTTTCACGTTTCGTGCAATTTTCAACTTAACTTGGTCTATTGGATTCTTTACCTCACGAAACGTTGTCCGAAAGCTAAACTAGCAAGTTAAGACTTCAAAGAACACTAAATAGAGTATAACGGTCCAATTTGATGCCTTAGGAATGCTCAGTTCTATGCATAGACAAGTTTTCCTCGTTTCGTGCAATTTTGAACTTAACTTGGCCTATTGGCTTCTTTACCTAACGAAATGTTGTCCAAAAGCTAAAATAGCAAGTTAACTTTTCGTACAACACTAAATAGAGTATAACGGTCCAATTTGATGGCTTAGCAATGCTCAGTTCTATGCGTATACAAGTTTCTCTTGTTTCATGCAATTTTGAACTTAACTTCGTCTATTGGCTTCTTTACCTAACGAAACGTTGTCCAAAAGCTAAACTAGAAAGTTAAGACTTATAAGAACACTAAATAGACTATAACGGTCCAATTTGATGCCTTAGGAATGCTCAATTCCATGCATAGACAAGTTTTTCACGTTTCGTGCAATTTTCAACTTAACTTGGTCTATTGGATTCTTTACGTCACGAAACGTTGTCCGAAAGCTAAACTAGCAAGTTAAGACTTCAAAGAACACTAAATAGAGTATAACAGTCCAATTTGATGCCTTAGGAATGCTCAATTCTATGCATAGACAAGTTTTCCTCGTTTCGTGCAATTTTGAACTTAACTTGGTCTATTGGCTTCTTTACATAACGAAATGTTGTCCAAAAGCTAAACTAGCAAGTTAACTCTTCGTAGAACACTAAATAGAGTATAACGGTCCAATTTGATGGCTTAGGAATGCTCAGTTCTATGCGTAGACAAGTTTCTCTCGTTTCATACAATTTTGAACTTAACTTGGTCGATTGGCTTCTTTACCTAACGTAACCTTGTCCAAAAGCAAAACTAGCAAGTTAAGACTTCTAAGAACACTAACTAGAGTATAACAGTCCAATTTGATGCCTTACGAATGCTCAATTGTATGCATGGACAAGTTTTTCATGTTTCGTACAATTTTGAACTTAACTTCGTCTATTGGCTTCTTTACCTAACGAAACGTTGTCCAAAAGCTAAACTAGCAAGTTAAGACTTATAAGAACACTAAATAGACTATAACGGTCCAATTTGATGCCTTAGGAATGCTCAATTCTATGCATAGACAAGTTTTTCACGTTTCGTGCAATTTTCAACTTAACTTGGTCTATTGGATTCTTCACCTCGCGAAACGTTGTCCGAAAGCTAAACTAGAAAGTTAAGACTTCAAAGAACACTAAATAGAGTATAACGGTCCAATTTGATGCCTTAGGAATGCTCAGTTCTATGCGTAGACAAGTTTTCCTGGTTTCGTGCAATTTTGATCTTAACTTGGTCTATTGGCTTCTTTACCTAACGAAATGTTGTCCAAAAGCTAAAATAGCAAGTTAACTCTTCGTAGAACACTAAATATAGTATAACGGTCCAATTTGATGGCTTAGGAATGCTCAGTTCTATGCATAGACAAGTTTCTCTCGTTTCATGCAATTTTGAACTTAACTTCGTCTATTGGCTTCTTTACCTAACGAAACGTTGTCCAAAAGCTAAACTAGCAAGTTAAGACTTATAAGAACACTAAATAGACAATAACGGTCCAATTTGATGACTTAGGAATGCTCAATTCTATGCATAGACAAGTTTTTCACGTTTCGTGCTATTTTCAACTTAACTTGGTCTATTGGATTCTTTACCTCACGAAACGTTGTCCGAAAGCTAAACTAGCAAGTTAAGACTTCAAAGAACACTAAATAGAGTATAACGGTCCAATTTGATGCCTTAGGAATGCTCAGTTCTATGCATAGACAAGTTTTCCTCGTTTCGTGCAATTTTGAACTTAACTAGGCCTATTGGCTTCTTTACCTAACGAAATGTTGTCCAAAAGCTAAACTAGCAAGTTAACTCTTCGTAGAACACTAAATAGAGTATAACGGTCCAATTTGATAGCTTAGGAATGCTCAGTTCTATGCGTAGACAAGTTTCTCTCGTTTCATGCAATTTTGAACTTAACTTGGTCGATTGGCTTCTTTACCTAATGTAACCTTGTCCAAAAGCAAAACTAGCAAGTTAAGACTTCTAAGAACACTAACTAGAGTATAACAGTCCAATTTGATGCCTTACGAATGCTCAATTGTATGCATGGACAAGTTTTTCCTGTTTCGTTCAATTTTTGAACTTAACTTCGTCTATTGGCTTCTTTACCTAACGAAACGTTGTCCAAAAGCTAAACTAGCAAGTTAAGACTTATAAGAACACTAAATAGACTATAACGGTCCAATTTGATGCCTTAGGAATGCTCAATTCTATGCATATACAAGTTTTTCACGTTTCGTGCAATTTTCAACTTAACTTGGTCTATTGGATTCTTTACCTCACGAAACGTTGTCCGAAAGCTAAACTAGCAAGTTAAGACTTCAAAGAACACTAAATAGAGTATAACGGTCCAATTTGATGCCTTAGGAATGCTCAATTCTATGCATAGACAAGTTTTCCTCGTTTCGTGCAATTTTGAACTTAACTTGGTCTATTGGCTTCTTTACCTAACGAAATGTTGTCCAAAAGCTAAAATAGCAAGTTAACTCTTCGTAGAACACTAAATTATAGTATTAACGGTCCAATTTGATGGCTTAGGAATGCTCAGTTCTATGCATAGACAAGTTTCTCTCTCGTTTCATGCAATTTTGAACTTAACTTCGTCTATTGGCTTCTTTACCTAACGAAACGTTGTCCAAAAGCTAAACTAGCAAGTTAAGACTTAGAAGAACACTAAATAGACAATAACGGTCCAATTTGATGACTTAGGAATGCTCAATTCTATGCATAGACAAGTTTTTCCACGTTTCGTGCTATTTTCAACTTAACTTGGTCTATTGGATTCTTTACCTCACGAAACGTTGTCCGAAAGCTAAAACTAGCAAGTTAAGACTTCAAAGAACACTAAATAGAGTATAAACGGTCCAATTTGATGCCTTAGGAATGCTCAGTTCTATGCATAGACAAGTTTTCCTCGTTTCGTGCAATTTTGAACTTAACTAGGCCTATTGGCTTCTTTACCTAACGAAATGTTGTCCAAAAGCTAAACTAGCAAGTTAACTCTTCGTAGAACACTAAATAGAGTATAACGGTCCAATTTGATAGCTTAGGAATGCTCAGTTCTATGCGTAGACAAGTTTCTCTCGTTCATGCAATTTTGAAACTTAACTTGGTCGATTGGGCTTCTTTACCTAACGTAACGTTGTCCAAAAGCTAAACTAGCAAGTTAAGACTTCTAAGAACAATAGCTAGAGTATAACAGTCCAATTTGATGCCTTACGAATGCTCAATTTTATGCATGGACAAGTTTTTCACGTTTCGTACAATTTTGAACTTAACTTCGTCTATTGGCTTCTTTACCTAACGAAACGTTGTCCAAAAGCTAAACCAGCAAGTTAAGACTTATAAGAACACTAAATAGACTATAACGGTCCAATTTGATGCCTTAGGAATGCTCAATTCTATGCATATACAAGTTTTTCACGTTTCGGGCAATTTTCAACTTAACTTGGTCTATTGGATTCTTTACCTCACGAAACGTTGTCCGAAAGCTAAACTAGCAAGTTAAGACTTCAAAGAACACTAAATAGAGTATAACGGTCCAATTTGATGCCTTAGGAATGCTCAATTCTATGCATAGACAAGTTTTCCTCGTTTCGTGCAATTTTGAACTTAACTTGGTCTATTGGCTTCTTTACCTAACGAAATGTTGTCCAAAAGCTAAACTAGCAAGTTAACTCTTCGTAGAACACTAAATAGAGTATAACGGTCCAATTTGATGGCTTAGGAATGCTCAGTTCTATGCGTAGACAAGTTTCTCTCGTTTCATGCAATTTTGTACTTAACTTTGTCTATTGGCTTCTTTACCGAACGTAACGTTGTCCAAAAGCTAAACTAGCAAGTTAAGACTTCTAAGAACACTAAATACAGTATAATGGTCCAATTTGATGCCTTGCGAATGCTCAATTGTATGCATGGACAATTTTTTCACGTTTCGTGTAATTTTGAACTTAAGTTGGTCTATTGGCTTCTTTACCTAACGAAACGTTGTCCAAAAGCTAAACTAGCAAGTTAAGACTTATAAGAACATTAAATAGAGTATAACGGTCCAATTTGATGCCTTAGGAATGCTTAATTCTATGCATAGACAAGTTTTTCAAGTTTCATGCAATTTCGAACTTAAATTGGTCTATTGGCTTCTTTACCTAACAAAACGTTGTCCAAAAGCTAAACAATCAAGTTAAGACTTATAAGAACACTAAATAGAGTATAACGGTCCAATTTGATGGCTTAGGAATGCTCAGTTCTATGCATAGACAAGTTTCTCTCGTTTCATGCAATTTTGTACTTAACTTTGTCTATTGGCTTCTTTACCGAACGTAACGTTGTCCAAAAGCTAAACTAGCAAGTTAAGACTTCTAAGAACACTAAATACAGTATAATGGTCCAATTTGATGCCTTGCGAATGCTCAATTGTATGCATGGACAATTTTTTCACGTTTCGTGTAATTTTGAACTTAAGTTGGTCTATTGGCTTCTTTACCTAACGAAACGTTGTCCAAAAGCTAAACTAGCAAGTTAAGACTTATAAGAACATTAAATAGAGTATAACGGTCCAATTTGATGCCTTAGGAATGCTTAATTCTATGCATAGACAAGTTTTTCAAGTTTCATGCAATTTCGAACTTAAATTGGTCTATTGGCTTCTTTACCTAACAAAACGTTGTCCAAAAGCTAAACAATCAAGTTAAGACTTATAAGAACACTAAATAGAGTATAACGGTCCAATTTGATGGCTTAGGAATGCTCTTCTATGCATAGACAAGTTTTCTCGTTTCATGCAATTTTGAACTTAACTTGGTCTATTGGCTTCTTTACCTAACGAAACGTTGTCCAAAAGCTAAACTAGCAAGTTAAGACTTATAAGAACACTAAATAGAATAACGGTCCAATTTGATGCTTAGGAATGCTCAATTCTATGCATAGACAAGTTTCTTATCTCGATCTTGAATGCAATTTTGAACTTCAACATGAATTTCGAACTTAATTGGTCTTGGCTTTACCTAACAAAACGTTGTCCAAAAGCTAAACAATCAAGTTAAGACTTATAAGAACACTAAATAGAGTATAACGGTCCAATTTGATGCCTTAGGAATGCTCAATTCTATGCAAGACAAGTTTTTCACGTTTCGGGCAATTTTGAACTTAACTTGGTCTATTGGCTTCTTTACCTAACGAAACGTTGTCCAAAAGCTAAACTAGCAAGTTAAGACTTCTAAGAACACTAAATAGAGTATAACGGTCCAATTTGATGCCTTAGGAATGCTCAATTGTATGCATGGACAAGTTTTTCACGTTTCGTGCAATTTTGAACTTAACTTGTCTATTGGCTTCTTTACCTAACGAAACGTTTCCAAAAGCTAAACTAGCAAGTTAAGACTTATAAGAACACTAAATAGAGTATAACGGTCCAATTTGATGCCTTAGGAATGCTCAATTCTATGCATAGACAAGTTTTTCACGTTTCGCGCAATTTTGAACTTAACTTGGTCTATTGGCTTCTTTACCTAACGAAACGTTGTCCAAAAGCAAACTAGCAAGTTAAGACTTCTAAGAACACTAAATAGAGTATAACGGTCCAATTTGATGCCTTAGGAATGCTCAATTCTATGCATAGACAAGTTTTCACGTTTCGTGCAATTTTGAACTTAACTTGTCTATTGGCTTTTTACCTAACGAAACGTTGTCCAAAAGCTAAACTAGCAAGTTAAGACTTTAAGAACACTAAATAGAGTATAACGGTCCAATTTGATGCCTTAGGAATGCTCAATTATGCATAGACAAGTTTTTCACGTTTCGTGCAATTTTGAACTTAACTTGGTCTATTGGCTTCTTTACCTAACGAAACGTTGTCCGAAAGCTAAACTAGCAAGTTAAGACTTCTAAGAACACTAAATAGAGTATAACGGTCCAATTTGATGCCTTAGGAATGCTCAATTCTATGCATAGACAAGTTTTCACGTTTCGTGCAATTTTGAACTTAACTTGGTCTATTGGCTTCTTTACCTAACGAAACGTTGTCCGAAAGCTAAACTAGAAGTTAGACTTCTAAGAACACTAAATAGAGTATAACGGTCCAATTTGATGCCTTAGAATGCTCATTCTATGCAGTAGACAAGTTTTTCTCGTTTCGTGCAATTTTGAACTTAACTTGGTCTATTGGCTTCTTTACCTAACGAAACGTTGTCCAAAGCTAAACTAGCAAGTTAACTTCTAGAACACTAAATAGAGTATAACGGTCCAATTTGATGCCTTAGGAATGCTAGTTCTATGCGTAGACAAGTTTCTCTCGTTTCGTGCAATTTTGAACTTAACTTGGTCTATTGGCTTCTTTACCTAACGAAACGTTGTCCAAAAGCTAAACTAGCAAGTTAAGACTTCTAAGAACACTAAATAGAGTATAACGGTCCAATTTGATGCCTTAGGAATGCTCATTCTATGCATAGACAAGTTTTTCACGTTTCGTGCAATTTTGAACTTAACTTTCGTCTATTGGCTTCTTTACCTAACGAAACGTTGTCCAAAAGCTAAACTAGCAAGTTAAGACTTATAAGAACACTAAATAGAGTATAACGGTCCAATTTGATGCCTTAGGAATGCTCAATTCTATGCATAGACAAGTTTTTCACGTTTCGTGCAATTTTCAACTTAACTTGGTCTATTGGCTTCTTTACCACGAAACGTTGTCCAAAAGCTAAACTAGCAAGTTAAGACTTTAAAGAACACTAAATAGAGTATAACGGTCCAATTTGATGCCTTAGGAATGCTCAATTCTATGCATAGACAAGTTTTTCACGTTTCGTGCAATTTTGAACTTAACTTGGTCTATTGGCTTCTTTACCTAACGAAACGTTGTCCAAAAGCTAAACTAGCAAGTTAACTTCGTAGAACACTAAATAGAGTATAACGGTCCAATTTGATGCCTTAGGAATGCTCAGTTCTATGCGTAGACAAGTTTTCTCCGTTTCGTGCAATTTTGAACTTAACTTGGTCTATTGGCTTCTTTACCTAACGAAACGTTGTCCAAAAGCTAAACTAGCAAGTTAAGACTTCAAGAACACTAAATAGAGTATAACGGTCCAATTTGATGCCTTGCGAATGCTCAATTGTATGCATGGACAAGTTTTCACGTTTCGTGCAATTTTGAACTTAACTTGGTCTATTGGCTTCTTTACCTAACGAAACGTTGTCCAAAAGCTAAACTAGCAAGTTAAGACTTATAAGAACACTAAATAGAGTATAACGGTCCAATTTGATGCCTTAGGAATGCTAATTCTATGCATAGACAAGTTTTTCACGTTTCGTGCAATTTTGAACTTAATTGGTCTATTGGCTTCTTTACCTAACAAAACGTTGTCCAAAAGCTAAACTAGCAAGTTAAGACTTATAAGAACACTAAATAGAGTATAACGGTCCAATTTGATGCCTTAGGAATGCTCAATTCTATGCATAGACAAGTTTTTCACGTTTCGTGCAATTTTGAACTTAACTTGGTCTATTGGCTTCTTTACCTAACGAAACGTTGTCCAAAAGCTAAACTAGCAAGTTAAGACTTCTAAGAACACTAAATAGAGTATAACGGTCAATTTGATGCCTTAGGAATGCTCAATTGTATGCATGGACAAGTTTTTCACGTTTCGTGCAATTTTGAACTTAACTTGGTCTATTGGCTTCTTTACCTAACGAAACGTTGTCCAAAAGCTAAACTAGCAAGTTAAGACTTATAAGAACACTAAATAGAGTATAACGGTCCAATTTGATGCCTTAGGAATGCTCAATTCTATGCATAGACAAGTTTTTCACGTTTCGGCAATTTTGAACTTAACTTGGTCTATTGGCTTCTTTACCTAACGAAACGTTGTCCAAAAGCTAAACTAGCAAGTTAAGACTTCTAAGAACACTAAATAGAGTATAACGGTCCAATTTGATGCCTTAGGAATGCTCAATTCTATGCATGGACAAGTTTCACGTTTCGTGCAATTTTGAACTTAACTTGGTCTATTGGCTTCTTTACCTAACGAAACGTTGTCCAAAAGCTAAACTAGCAAGTTAAGACTTCTAAGAACACTAAATAGAGTATAACGGTCCAATTTGATGCCTTAGGAATGCTCAATTCTATGCATAGACAAGTTTTTCACGTTTCGTGCAATTTTGAACTTAACTTGGTCTATTGGTTCTTTACCTAACGAAACGTTGTCCGAAAGCTAAACTAGCAAGTTAAGACTTCTAAGAACACTAAATAGAGTATAACGGTCCAATTTGATGCCTTAGGAATGCTCATTCTATGCATAGACAATTTTTCACGTTTCGTGCAATTTTGAACTTAACTTGGTCTATTGGCTTCTTTACCTAACGAAATGTTGTCCAAAAGCTAAACTAGCAAGTTAGACTTCTAAGAACACTAAATAGAGTATAACGGTCCAATTTGATGCTTAGGAATGCTCAGTTCTATGCGTAGACAAGTTTTCTCCGTTTCGTGCAATTTTGAACTTAACTTGGTCTATTGGCTTCTTTACCTAACGAAACGTTGTCCAAAAGCTAAACTAGCAAGTTAAGACTTCAAAGAACACTAAATAGAGTATAACGGTCCAATTTGATGCCTTAGGAATGCTCATTCTATGCATAGACAAGTTTTTCACGTTTCGTGCAATTTTGAACTTAACTTGGTCTATTGGCTTCTTTACCTAACGAAACGTTGTCCAAAAGCTAAACTAGCAAGTTAAGACTTATAAGAACACTAAATAGAGTATAACGGTCCAATTTGATGCCTTAGGAATGCTCATTCTATGCATAGACAAGTTTTCACGTTTCGTGCAATTTTGAACTTAACTTGGTCTATTGGCTTCTTTACCTAACGAAACGTTGTCCAAAAGCTAAACTAGCAAGTTAAGACTTCTATAACACTAAATAGAGTATAACGGTCCAATTTGATGCCTTAGGAATGCTCATTCTATGCATAGACAATTTTCACGTTTCGTGCAATTTTGAACTTAACTTGGTCTATTGGCTTCTTTACCTAACGAAACGTTGTCCAAAAGCTAAACTAGAAGTTAAGACTTATAACACTAAATAGAGTATAACGGTCCAATTTGATGCCTTAGGAATGCTAGTTCAATATGTAGACAAGTTTTCTCTCGTTTCGTGCAATTTTGAACTTAACTTGGTCTATTGGCTTCTTTACCTAACGAAACGTTGTCCAAAAGCTAAACTAGCAAGTTAAGAACACTAAATAGAGTATAACGGTCCAATTTGATGCCTTAGGAATGCTCAGTATGCATGGACAAGTTTTTACGTTTCGTGCAATTTTGAACTTAACTTGTCTATTGGCTTCTTTACCTAACGAAACGTTGTCCAAAAGCTAAACTAGCAAGTTAGACTTCTAAGAACACTAAATAGAGTATAACGGTCCAATTTGATGCCTTAGGAATGCTAATTCTATGCAGACAAGTTTTTACGTTTCGTGCAATTTTGAACTTAACTTGGTCTATTGGTCTTTACCTAACGAAACGTTGTCCAAAAGCTAAACTAGCAAGTTAAGACTTCTAAGAACACTAAATAGAGTATAACGTCCAATTTGATGCCTTAGGAATGCTCAATTCTATGCATAGACAAGTTTTCACGTTTCGTGCAATTTTGAACTTAACTTGTCTATTGGCTTCTTTACCTAACGAAACGTTGTCCAAAAGCTAAACTAGCAAGTTAAGACTTCTAAGAACACTAAATAGAGTATAACGGTCCAATTTGATGCCTTAGGAATGCTCAATTCTATGCATACAAGTTTTTCACGTTTCGTATTTTGAACTTAACTTGGTCTATTGGCTTCTTTACCTAACGAAACGTTGTCCGAAAGCTAAACTAGCAAGTTAAGACTTCTAAGAACACTAAATAGAGTATAACGGTCCAATTTGATGCCTTAGGAATGCTCATTCTATGCATAGACAAGTTTTTCCGTTTCGTGCAATTTTGAACTTAACTTGGTCTATTGGCTTCTTTACCTAACGAAACGTTGTCCGAAAGCTAAACTAGCAAGTTAAGACTTCTAAGAACACTAAATAGAGTATAACGGTCCAATTTGATGCCTTAGGAATGCTAGTTCTATGAGTAGACAAGTTTTTCGTTTCGTGCAATTTTGAACTTAACTTGGTCTATTGGCTTCTTTACCTAACGAAACGTTGTCCAAAAGCTAAACTAGCAAGTTAAGACTTATAAGAACACTAAATAGAGTATAACGGTCCAATTTGATGCTTAGGAATGCTCAATTCTATGTAGACAAGTTTTTCACGTTTCGTGCAATTTTGAACTTAACTTGGTCTATTGGCTTCTTTACCTAACGAAACGTTGTCCAAAAGCTAAACTAGCAAGTTAAGACTTATAAGAACACTAAATAGACTATAACAGTCCAATTTGATGCCTTAGGAATGCTCAATTCTATGCATAGACAAGTTTTTCACGTTTCGTGCAATTTTCAACTTAACTTGGTCTATTGGCTTCTTTACCTAACGAAACGTTGTCCAAAAGCTAAACTAGCAAGTTAAGACTTTAAGAACACTAAATAGTATAACAGTCCAATTTGATGCCTTAGGAATGCTCATTCTATGCATAGACAAGTTTTCTCGTTTCGTGCAATTTTGAACTTAACTTGGTCTATTGGCTTCTTTACCTAACGAAACGTTGTCCAAAAGCTAAACTAGCAAGTTAAGACTTCTAAGAACACTAAATAGAGTACAACGGTCCAATTTGATGCCTTAGGAATGCTAGTTCTATGCGTAGACAAGTTTTCTCTCGTTTCGTGCAATTTTGAACTTAACTTGGTCTATTGGCTTCTTTACCTAACGAAACGTTGTCCAAAAGCTAAACTAGCAAGTTAAGAACACTAAATAGAGTATAACGGTCCAATTTGATGCCTTAAATGCTCAATTCTATGCATGGACAAGTTTTTCGTTTCGTGCAATTTTGAACTTAACTTGGTCTATTGGCTTCTTTACCTAACGAAACGTTGTCCAAAAGCTAAACTAGCAAGTTAAGACTTATAAGAACACTAAATAGAGTATAACGGTCCAATTTGATGCCTTAGGAATGCTCATTCTATGCATAGACAAGTTTTTCACGTTTCATGCAATTTTGAACTTAACTTGGTCTATTGGCTTCTTTACCTAACGAAACGTTGTCCAAAAGCTAAACTAGCAAGTTAAGACTTATAAGAACACTAAATAGACTATAACAGTCCAATTTGATGCCTTAGGAATGCTCAATTCTATGCATAGACAAGTTTTTCACGTTTCGTGCAATTTTCAACTTAACTTGGTCTATTGGTTCTTTACCTAACGAAACGTTGTTTCGAAAGCTAAACTAGCAAGTTAAGACTTCTAAGAACACTAAATAGACTATAACAGTCCAATTTGATGCCTTAGGAATGCTCATTCTATGCATAGACAAGTTTTCCTCATTCATGCAATTTTGAACTTAACTTGGTCTATTGGCTTCTTTACCTAACGAAACGTTGTCCAAAAGCTAAACTAGAAGTTAAGACTTCTAAGAACACTAAATAGAGTATAACGGTCCAATTTGATGCCTTAGGAATGCTAGTTCTATGCGTAGACAAGTTTCCTCGTTTCATGCAATTTTGAACTTAACTTGGTCTATTGGCTTCTTTACCTAACGAAACGTTGTCCAAAAGCTAAACTAGCAAGTTAAGACACTAAATAGAGTATAACGGTCCAATTTGATGCCTTAAATGCTCAATTCTATGCAGACAAGTTTTTCGTTTCGTGCAATTTTGAACTTAACTTGGTCTATTGGCTTCTTTACCTAACGAAACGTTGTCCAAAAGCTAAACTAGCAAGTTAAGACTTCAAGACACTAAATAGAGTATAACGGTCCAATTTGATGCCTTAGGAATGCTAATTCTATGCATAGACAAGTTTTTCACGTTTCGTGCAATTTTGAACTTAACTTGGTCTATTGGTTCTTTACCTAACGAAACGTTGTCCAAAAGCTAAACTAGCAAGTTAAGACTTATAAGAACACTAAATAGAGTATAACGGTCCAATTTGATGCCTTAGGAATGCTCAATTCTATGCATAGACAAGTTTTTCACGTTTCGTGCAATTTTCAACTTAACTTGGTCTATTGGCTTCTTTACCTAACGAAACGTTGTCCAAAAGCTAAACTAGCAAGTTAAGACTTATAAGAACACTAAATAGACTATAACAGTCCAATTTGATGCCTTAGGAATGCTCAATTCTATGCATAGACAAGTTTTTCACGTTTCGTGCAATTTTCAACTTAACTTGGTCTATTGGCTTCTTTACCTAACGAAACGTTGTTCGAAAGCTAAACTAGAAAGTTAAGACTTCTAAGAACACTAAATAGACTATAACAGTCCAATTTGATGCCTTAGGAATGCTCAGTTCTATGCGTAGACAAGTTTTCCTCGTTCCGTGCAATTTTGAACTTAACTTGGTCTATTGGCTTCTTTACCTAACGAAACGTTGTCCAAAAGCTAAACTAGAAGTTAAGACTTCTATAACACTAAATAGAGTATAACGGTCCAATTTGATGCCTTAGGAATGCTAGTTCTATGCGTAGACAAGTCTTTCTCGTTTCGTGCAATTTTGAACTTAACTTGGTCTATTGGCTTCTTTACCTAACGAAACGTTGTCCAAAAGCTAAACTAGCAAAGTTAAGACACTAAATAGAGTATAACGGTCCAATTTGATGCCTTAAATGCTCAATTGTATGCATGGACAAGTTTTTCGTTTCGTGCAATTTTGAACTTAACTTGGTCTATTGGCTTCTTTACCTAACGAAACGTTGTCCAAAAGCTAAACTAGCAAGTTAAGACTTCTAAGAACACTAAATAGAGTATAACGGTCCAATTTGATGCCTTAGGAATGCTAATTCTATGCATAGACAAGTTTTTCACGTTTCGTGCAATTTTGAACTTAACTTGGTCTATTGGCTTCTTTACCTAACGAAACGTTGTTCCGAAAGCTAAACTAGCAAGTTAAGACTTCTAAGAACACTAAATAGAGTATAACGGTCCAATTTGATGCCTTAGGAAATGAATTCTATGCATAGACAAGTTTTTCACGTTTCGTGCAATTTTGAACTTAACTTGGTCTATTGGCTTCTTTACCTAACGAAACGTTGTCCAAAAGCTAAACTAGCAAGTTAAGACTTATAAGAACACTAAATAGAGTATAACGGTCCAATTTGATGCCTTAGGAATGCTCAATTCTATGCATAGACAAGTTTTCACGTTTCGTGCAATTTTGAACTTAACTTGGTCTATTGGCTTCTTTACCTAACGAAACGTTGTCCAAAGCTAAACTAGCAAGTTAAGACTTCTAAGAACACTAAATAGAGTATAACGGTCCAATTTGATGCCTTAGGAATGCTCAATTCTATGCATAGACAAGTTTTTCAGTTTCGTAATTTTGAACTTAACTTGGTCTATTGGCTTCTTTACCTAACGAAACGTTGTCCGAAAGCTAAACTAGCAAGTTAAGACTTCTAAGAACACTAAATAGAGTATAACGGTCCAATTTGATGCCTTAGGAATGCTCATTCTATGCGTAGACAAGTTTTCACGTTTCGTGCAATTTTGAACTTAACTTGGTCTATTGGCTTCTTTACCTAACGAAACGTTGTCAAAAGCTAAACTAGCAAGTTAAACTTCTAAGAACACTAAATAGAGTATAACGGTCCAATTTGATGCCTTAGGAATGCTCAGTTCTATGCATAGACAAGTTTTCTCTCGTTTCATGCAATTTTGAACTTAACTTGGTCTATTGGCTTCTTTACCTAACGAAACGTTGTCCAAAAGCTAAACTAGCAAGTTAAGACTTATAAGAACACTAAAGAGTATAACGGTCCAATTTGATGCCTTAGGAATGCTCAATTCTATGCATAGACAAGTTTTTCACGTTTCGTGCAATTTTGAACTTAACTTGGTCTATTGGCTTCTTTACCTAACGAAACGTTGTCCAAAAGCTAAACTAGCAAGTTAAGACTTATAAGAACACTAAATAGACTATAACGGTCCAATTTGATGCCTTAGGAATGCTCAATTCTATGCATAGACAAGTTTTTCACGTTTCGTGCAATTTTCAACTTAACTTGGTCTATTGGCTTCTTTACCTAACGAAACGTTGTCCAAAAGCTAAACTAGCAAGTTAAGACTTCTAAGAACACTAAATAGACTATAACAGTCCAATTTGATGCCTTAGGAATGCTCAATTCTATGCATAGACAAGTTTTTCACGTTTCGTGCAATTTTGAACTTAACTTGGTCTATTGGCTTCTTTACCTAACGAAACGTTGTTCGAAAGCTAAACTAGCAAGTTAAGACTTCTAAGAACACTAAATAGGTATAACGGTCCAATTTGATGCCTTAGGAATACTCAATTCTATGCATAGACAAGTTTTTCACGTTTCGTAATTTTGAACTTAACTTGGTCTATTGGCTTCTTTACCTAACGAAATGTTGTCCAAAGCTAAACTAGCAAGTTAAGACTTCTAAGAACACTAAATAGAGTATAACGGTCCAATTTGATGCCTTAGGAATGCTCAATTCTATGCATAGACAAGTTTTCACGTTTCGTGCAATTTTGAACTTAACTTGGTCTATTGGCTTCTTTACCTAACGAAACATTGTTGAAAGCTAAACTAGCAAGTTAAGACTTCTAAGAACACTAAATAGAGTATAACGGTCCAATTTGATGCCTTAGGAATGCTCAATTCTATGCATAGACAAGTTTTTCAGTTTCGTAATTTTGAACTTAACTTGGTCTATGGCTTCTTTACCTAACGAAACGTTGTCCAAAAGCTAAACTAGCAAGTTAAGACTTCTAAGAACACTAAATAGAGTATAACGGTCCAATTTGATGCCTTAGGAATGCTCATTCTATGCATAGACAAGTTTTCCGTTTCGTGCAATTTTGAACTTAACTTGGTCTATTGGATTCTTTACCTAACGAAACGTTGTCCAAAAGCTAAACTAGCAAGTAAACTTCGTAAGAACACTAAATAGAGTATAACGGTCCAATTTGATGCCTTAGGAATGCTCAGTTCTATGCGTAGACAAGTTTCTATCGTTTCATGCAATTTTGAACTTAACTTGGTCTATTGGCTTCTTTACCTAACGAAACGTTTGTCCAAAAGCTAAACTAGCAAGTTAAGACACTAAATAGAGTATAACGGTCCAATTTGATGCCTTAAATGCTCAATTCTATGCATGGACAAGTTTTTACGTTTCGTGCAATTTTGAACTTAACTTGGTCTATTGGTTCTTTACCTAACGAAATGTTGTCCAAAAGCTAAACTAGCAAGTTAAGACTTCTAAGAACACTAAATAGAGTATAACGGTCCAATTTGATGCCTTAGGAATGCTAATTCTATGCATAGACAAGTTTTTCACGTTTCGTGCAATTTTGAACTTAACTTGGTCTATTGGCTTCTTTACCTAACGAAACGTTGTCCAAAAGCTAAACTAGCAAGTTAAGACTTCTAAGAACACTAAATAGTATAACGGTCCAATTTGATGCCTTAGGAATACTGAATTCTATGCATAGACAAGTTTTTCACGTTTCGTGCAATTTTGAACTTAACTTGGTCTATTGGCTTCTTTACCTAACGAAACGTTGTCCAAAAGCTAAACTAGCAAGTTAAGACTTATAAGAACACTAAATAGAGTATAACGGTCCAATTTGATGCCTTAGGAATGCTCAATTCTATGCATAGACAAGTTTTCACGTTTCGTGCAATTTTGAACTTAACTTGGTCTATTGGCTTCTTTACCTAACGAAACGTTGTCCAAAAGCTAAACTAGCAGTTAAGACTTCTAAGAACACTAAATAGAGTATAACGGTCCAATTTGATGCCTTAGGAATGCTCAATTCTATGCATAGACAAGTTTTTCAGTTTTGCGTAATTTTGAACTTAACTTGGTATTGGCTTCTTTACCTAACGAAACGTTGTCCGAAAGCTAAACTAGAAAGTTAAGACTTCTAAGAACACTAAATAGAGTATAACGGTCCAATTTGATGCCTTAGGAATGCTCAGTTCTATGCGTAGACAAGTTTTCCGTTTCGTGCAATTTTGAACTTAACTTGGTCTATTGGCTTCTTTACCTAACGAAATGTTGTCCAAAAGCTAAACTAGCAAGTTAAACTCTTCGTAGAACACTAAATAGAGTATAACGGTCCAATTTGATGCTTAGGAATGCTCAGTTCTATGCGTAGACAAGTTTTCTCGTTTCGTGCAATTTTGAACTTAACTTGGTCTATTGGCTTCTTTACCTAACGAAACGTTGTCCAAAAGCTAAACTAGCAAGTTAAGACTTATAAGAACACTAAATAGAGTATAACGGTCCAATTTGATGCCTTAGGAATGCTCAATTCTATGCATAGACAAGTTTTTCACGTTTCGTGCAATTTTGAACTTAACTTGGTCTATTGGCTTCTTTACCTAACGAAACGTTGTCCAAAAGCTAAACTAGCAAGTTAAGACTTATAAGAACACTAAATAGACTATAACAGTCCAATTTGATGCCTTAGGAATGCTCAATTCTATGCATAGACAAGTTTTTCACGTTTCGTGCAATTTTCAACTTAACTTGGTCTATTGGATTCTTTACCTCACGAAACGTTGTTCGAAAGCTAAACTAGAAAGTTAAGACTTCTAAGAACACTAAATAGACTATAACAGTCCAATTTGATGCCTTAGGAATGCTCAATTCTATGCATAGACAAGTTTTTCATGTTTCGTGCAATTTTGAACTTAACTTGGTCTATTGGCTTCTTTACCTAACGAAACATTGTTCGAAAGCTAAACTAGCAAGTTAAGACTTCTAAGAACACTAAATAGGGTATAACGGTCCAATTTGATGCCTTAGGAATACTGAATTCTATGCATAGACAAGTTTTTCACGTTTCGTGCAATTTTGAACTTAACTTGGTCTATTGGCTTCTTTACCTAACGAAATGTTGTCCAAAAGCTAAACTAGCAAGTTAAGACTTCTAAGAACCTAAATAGAGTAGAACGGTCCAATTTGATGCCTTAGGAATGCTCAATTCTATGCATAGACAAGTTTCACGTTTCGTGCAATTTTGAACTTAACTTGGTCTATTGGCTCTTTACCTAACGAAACATTGTCCAAAAGCTAAACTAGCAAGTTAAGACTTCTAAGAACACTAAATAGAGTATAACGGTCCAATTGATGCCTTAGGAATGCTCAATTATGCATAGACAAGTTTTTCAGTTTCGTAATTTTGAACTTAACTTGGTCTATGGCTTCTTTACCTAACGAAACGTTGTCCGAAAGCTAACTAGAAAGTTAAGACTTCTAAGAACACTAAATAGAGTATAACGGTCCAATTTGATGCCTTAGGAATGCTCAGTTCTATGAGTAGACAAGTTTTCCTGGTTTCGTGCAATTTTGAACTTAACTTGGTCTATTGGATTCTTTACCTAACGAAACGTTGTCCAAAAGCTAAACTAGCAAGTTAATCTTCGTAGAACACTAAATAGAGTATAACGGTCCAATTTGATGCTTAGGAATGCTCAGTTCTATGCGTAGACAAGTTTCTCTCGTTTCATGCAATTTTGAACTTAACTTCGTCTATTGGCTTCTTTACCTAACGAAACGTTGTCCAAAAGCTAAACTAGCAAGTTAAGACTTATAAGAACACTAAATAGACTATAAGTCCAATTTGATGCCTTAGGAATGCTCAGTTCTATGCATAGACAAGTTTTCACGTTTCGTGCAATTTTGAACTTAACTTGGTCTATTGGCTTCTTTACCTAACGAAACGTTGTCCAAAAGCTAAACTAGCAAGTTAAGACTTATAAGAACACTAAATAGACTATAACGTCCAATTTGATGCCTTAGGAATGCTCAATTCTATGCATAGACAAGTTTTTCACGTTTCGTGCAATTTTCAACTTAACTTGGTCTATTGGATTCCTTACCTCACGAAACGTTGTTCGAAAGCTAAACTAGAAAGTTAAGACTTCTAAGAACACTAAATAGACTATAACAGTCCAATTTGATGCCTTAGGAATGCTCAGTTCTATGCGTAGACAAGTTTTCCTCGTTCCGTGCAATTTTGAACTTAACTTGGTCTATTGGCTTCTTTACCTAACGAAATGTTGTCCAAAAGCTAAACTAGGAAGTTAAGACTTCGTATAACACTAAATAGAGTATAACGGTCCAATGTGATGCCTTAGGAATGCTTAGTTCAATGCGTAGACAAGTTTCTCTCGTTTCATGCAATTTTGAACTTAACTTGGTCTATTGGCTTCTTTACCAAACATAACGTTGTCCAAAAGCTAAACTAGCAAGTTAAGACACTAAATAGAGTATAACGGTCCAATTTGATGCCTTACAAATGCTCAATTGTATGCATGGACAAGTTTTTACGTTTCGTGCAATTTTGAACTTAACTTGGTCTATTGGTTCTTTACCTAACGAAATGTTGTCCAAAAGCTAAACTAGCAAGTTAACACTCTAAGAACACTAAATAGAGTATAACGGTCCAATTTGATGCCTTAGGAATGCTTAATTCTATGCATAGACAAGTTTTTCACGTTTCGTGCAATTTTGAACTTAACTTGGTCTATTGGCTTCTTTACCTAACGAAACGTTGTCGAAAGCTAAACTAGCAAGTTAAGACTTCTAAGAACACTAAATAGGTATAACGGTCCAATTTGATGCCTTAGGAATGCTAATTCTATGCATAGACAAGTTTTTCACGTTTCGTGCAATTTTAAACTTAACTTGGTCTATTGGTCTTTACCTAACGAAACGTTGTCCAAAAGCTAAACTAGCAAGTTAAGACTTCTAAGAACACTAAATAGAGTATAACGGTCCAATTTGATGCCTTAGGAATGCTCAATTCTATGCATAGACAAGTTTTCACGTTTGTGCAATTTTGAACTTAACTTGGTATATTGGCATCTTTACCTAACGAAACATTGTCCGAAGCTAAACTAGCAAGTTAAGACTTCTAAGAACACTAAATAGAGTATAACGGTCCAATTGATGCCTTAGGAATGCTCAATTCTATGCATAGACAAGTTTTTCAGTTTGCGTAATTTTGAACTTAACATGGTCTATGGCTTCTTTACCTAACGAAACGTTGTCCGAAAGCTAAACTAGAACTTAAGACTTCTAAGAACACTAAATAGAGTATAACGGTCCAATTTGATGCCTTAGGAATGCTCATTCTATGCGTAGACAAGTTTTCCTTTCGTTTCGTGCAATTTTGAACTTAACTTGGTCTATTGGCTTCTTTACCTAACGAAATGTTGTCCGAAAGCTAAACTAGCAAGTTAAACTTCGTAGAACACTAAATAGAGTATAACGGTCCAATTTGATGCCTTAGGAATGCTAAGTTCTATGCGTAGACAAGTTTCTCTCGTTTCATGCAATTTTGAACTTAACTTGGTCTATTGGCTTCTTTACCTAACGAAACGTTGTCCAAAAGCTAAACTAGCAAGTTAAGACTTATAAGAACACTAAATAGAGTATAACAGTCCAATTTGATGCCTTAGGAATGCTCAATTCTATGCATAGACAAGTTTTTCACGTTTCGTGCAATTTTGAACTTAACTTGGTCTATTGGCTTCTTTACCTAACGAAACGTTGTCGAAAGCTAAACTAGCAAGTTAAGACTTCTAAGAACACTAAATAGGTATAACGGTCCAATTTGATGCCTTAGGAATGCTGAATTCTATGCATAGAAGTTTTTCACGTTTCGTGCAATTTTGAACTTAACTTGGTCTATTGCGTCTTTACCTAACGAAACGTTGTCCAAAAGCTAAACTAGTAAGTTAAGACTTCTAAGAACACTAAATAGAGTATAACGGTCCAATTTGATGCCTTAGGAATGCTCAATTCTATGCATAGACAAGTTTCACGTTTCGTGCAATTTTGAACTTAACTTGGTCTATTGGCATCTTTACCTAACGAAAATTGTCCGAAGCTAAACTAGCATGTTAAGACTTCTAAGAACACTAAATAGAGTATAACGGTCCATTTGATGCCTTAGGAATGCTCAATTCTATGCATAGACAAGTTTTTCAGTTTTGCGTAATTTTGAACTTAACTTGGTCTATGAGCTTCTTTACCTAACGAAACGTTGTCCGAAAGCTAAACTAGAAAGTTAAGACTTCTAAGAACACTAAATAGAGTATAACGGTCCAATTTGATGCCTTAGGAATGCTCAGTTCTATGTAGACAAGTTTTCCTGGTTTCGTGCAATTTTGAACTTAACTTGGTCTATTGGCTTCTTTACCTAACGAAATGTTGTCCAAAAGCTAAATAGCAAGTTAAACTTCGTAAAACACTAAATAGAGTATAACGGTCCAATTTGATGGCTTAGGAATGCTCAGTTCTATGCGTATACAAGTTTCTCTTGTTTCATGCAATTTTGAACTTAACTTGGTCTATTGGCTTCTTTACCTAACGAAACGTTGTCCAAAAGCTAAACTAGCAAGTTAAGACTTATAAGAACACTAAATAGACTATAACGGTCCAATTTGATGCCTTAGGAATGCTCAATTCTATGCATAGACAAGTTTTTCACGTTTCGTGCAATTTTGAACTTAACTTGGTCTATTGGATTCTTTACCTAACGAAACGTTGTCCGAAAGCTAACTAGCAAGTTAAGACTTCAAAGAACACTAAATAGAGTATAACGGTCCAATTTGATGCCTTAGGAATGCTCAGTTCTATGCGTAGACAAGTTTTCCTCGTTTATGCAATTTTGAACTTAACTTGGTCTATTGGCTTCTTTACCTAACGAAACTTGTCCAAAAGCTAAACTAGCAGTTAAACTCTTTAGAACACTAAATAGAGTATAACGGTCCAATTTGATGCTTAGGAATGCTCAGTTCTATGCGTAGACAAGTTTCTCTCGTTTCATGCAATTTTGAACTTAACTTGGTCTATTGGCTTCTTTACCTAACGAAACGTTGTCCAAAGCTAAACTAGCAAGTTAAGACTTCTAAGAACACTAATAGAGTATAACAGTCCAATTTGATGCCTTACGAATGCTCAATTGTGCATGGACAAGTTTTCACGTTTCGTACAATTTTGAACTTAACTTGGTCGATTGGCTTCTTTACCTAACGAAACGTTGTCCAAAAGCTAAACTTGCAAGTTAAGACTTATAAGAACACTAAATAGACTATAACGGTCCAATTTGATGCCTTAGGAATGCTCAATTCTATGCATAGACAAGTTTTTCACGTTTCGTGCAATTTTCAACTTAACTTGGTCTATTGGATTCTTTACCTAACGAAACGTTGTCCGAAAGCTAAACTAGCAAGTTAAGACTTCAAAGAACACTAAATAGAGTATAACGGTCCAATTTGATGCCTTAGGAATGCTCATTCTATGCATAGACAAGTTTTTCCTCGTTTCGTGCAATTTTGAACTTAACTTGGTCTATTGGCTTCTTTACCTAACGAACGTGTTTCCAAAAGCTAAACTAGCAAGTTAAGACTTCTAAGAACACTAAATAGAGTATACGGTCCAATTTGATGCCTTGCGAATGCTCATTCTATGCATGGACAAGTTTTTCACGTTTCGTGCAATTTTGAACTTAAGTTTGTCTATTGGCTTCTTTACCTAACGAAACGTTTCCAAAAGCTAAACTAGCAAGTTAAGACTTCTAAGAACACTAAATAGAGTATAACGGTCCAATTTGATGCCTTAGGAATGATCATTTCTATGCATAGAAAGTTTTTCACGTTTCGTGCAATTTTGAACTTAACATGGTCTATTGGCTTCTTTACCTAACGAAACGTTGTCCGAAAGCTAAACTAGCAAGTTAAGACTTCTAAGAACACTAATAGATATAACGGTCCAATTTGATGCCTTAGGAATGCTCAATTCTATGCACAAACAAGTTTTTCACGTTTCGGCAATTTTGAACTTAACTTGGTCTATTGGCTTCTTTACCTAACGAAACGATGTCCAAAAGCTAAACTAGCAAGTTAAGACTTCTAAGAACACTAAATAGAGTATAACGGTCCAATTTGATGCCTTAGGAATGCTCAATTCTATGCACAAACAAGTTTTTCACGTTTCGGGCAATTTTGAACTTAACTTGGTCTATTGGCTTCTTTACCTAACGAAACGTTGTCCAAAAGCTAAACTAGCAAGTTAAGACTTCTAAGAACACTAAATAGTATAACGGTCCAATTTGATGCCTTAGGAATGCTCAATTCTATGCATGGACAAGTTTTTCACGTTTCGTGCAATTTTGAACTTAACTTGTCTATTGGCTTCTTTACCTAACGAAACGTTTCCAAAGCTAAACTAGCAAGTTAAGACTTTATAAGAACACTAAATAGAGTATAACGGTCAATTTGATGCCTTAGGAATGCTCATTCTATGCGTAGACAAGTTTTCCTCGTTTCATGCAATTTTGAACTTAACTTGGTCATTGGCTTCTTTACCTAACGAAACGTTGTCCAAAAGCTAAACTAGCAAGTTAACTTCATAGAACACTAAATAGAGTATAACGGTCCAATTTGATGCTTAGGAATGCTCAGTTGTATGCGTAGACAAGTTTCTCGTTTCATGCAATTTTGAACTTAACTTGGTCTATTGGCTTCTTTACCTAACGTAACATTGTCCAAAAGCTAAACTAGCAAGTTAAGACTTATAGAAACTAAATAGAGTATAACGGTCCAATTTGATGCCTTAGGAATGCTCAACTGTATGCATGGACAAGTTTTTCACGTTTAGTGCAATTTTGAACTTAACTTGGTCTATTGGCTTCTTTACTAAAACGTTGTCCAAAAGCTAAACTATCAAGTTAAACTTATAAAACACTAAATAGAGTATAACGGTCCAATTTGATGCCTTAGGAATGCCAATTCTATGCATAGACAAGTTTCACGTTTCGTGCAATTTTGAACTTAACTTGGTCTATTGGCTTCTTTACCTAACGAAACATTGTCCGAAAAAAACTAGCAGTTAAGACTTCTAATAACACTAAATAGAGTATAACGGTCCAATTGATGCCTTAGGAATGCTCAATTTTATGCATAGACAAGTTTTTCAGTTTTGCAATTTTGAACTTAACTTGGTCTATGGCTTCTTACCTAACGAAACGTTGTCCGAAAGCTAAACTAGAAAGTTAAGACTTCTAAGAACACTAAATAGAGTATAACGGTCCAATTTGATGCCTTAGGAATGCTAAGTTCTATGCGTAGACAAGTTTTCCGTTTCGTGCAATTTCACGTTAACTTGGTCTATTGGCTTCTTTACCTAACGAAATGTTGTCCAAAAGCTAAATAGCAAGTTAACTCTTCTAAGAACACTAAATAGAGTATAACGGTCCAATTTGATGCTTAGGAATGCTCAGTTCTATGCATAGACAAGTTTCCTCGTTTCATGCAATTTTGAACTTAACTTGGTCGATTGGCTTCTTTACCTACGAAACGTTGTCCAAAAGCTAAACTAGCAAGTTAAGACTTCTAAGAACACTAAATAGAGTATAACAGTCCAATTTGATGCCTTACGAATGCTCAATTGTATGCATGGACAAGTTTTTCACGTTTCGTACAATTTTGAACTTAACTTCGTCTATTGGATTCTTTACCTAACGAAACGTTGTCCAAAAGCTAAACTAGCAAGTTAAGACTTATAAGAACACTAAATAGACTCTAACGGTCCAATTTGATGCCTTAGGAATGCTCAATTCTATGCATAGACAAGTTTTTCACGTTTCGTGCAATTTTCAACTTAACTTGGTCTATTGGATTCTTTACCTCACGAAACAATGTCCGAAAGCTAAACTAGCAAGTTAAGACTTCAAAGAACACTAAATAGAGTATAACGGTCCAATTTGATGCCTTAGCAATGCTCAGTTCTATGCATAGACAAGTTTTCCTCGTTTCGTGCAGTTTTGAACTTAACTTGGTCTATTGGCTTCTTTACCTAACGAAATGTTTTCCAAAAGCTAAACTAGCAAGTTAACTCTTCGTAGAACACTAAATAGAGTATAACGGTCCAATTTGATGGCTTAGGAATGCTCAGTTCTATGCGTAGACAAGTTTCTCTCGTTTCATGCAATTTTGTACTTAACTTGTCTATTGGCTTCTTTACCGAACGTAACGTTGTCCAAAAGCTAAACTAGCAAGTTAAGACTTCTAAGAACACTAAATAGAGTATAATGGTCCAATTTGATGCCTTGCGAATGCTCAATTGTATGCATGGACAAGTTTTTCGTTTCGTGCAATTTTGAACTTACTTGGTCTATTGGCTTCTTTACCTAACGAAACGTTGTCCAAAAGCTAAACTAGCAAGTTAAGACTTATAAGAACACTAAATAGAGTATAACGGTCCAATTTGACGCCTTAGGAATGCTCATTCTATGCATAGAAAGTTTTTCACGTTTCGTGCAATTTTGAACTTAACATGGTCTATTGGCTTCTTTACCTAAGGAAACGTTGTCGAAAGCTAAACTAGCAAGTTAAGACTTCTAAGAACACTAAATAGAGTATAACGGTCCAATTTGATGCCTTAGGAATGCTTAATTCTATGCATAGACAAGTTTTTCACGTTTCGTGCAATTTGAACTTAAATTGGTCTATTGGCTTCTTTACCTAAAAACGTTGTCCAAAAGCTAAACAAGCAGTTAAGACTTATAAGAACACTAAATAGAGTATAACGGTCCAATTTGATGCCTTAGGAATGCTCAATTCTATGCAAACAAGTTTTTCACGTTTCGGCAATTTTGAACTTAACTTGGTCTATTGGCTTCTTTACCTAACGAAACGTTGTCCAAAAGCTAAACTAGCAAGTTAAGACTTCTAAGAACACTAAATACAGTATAACAGTCGAATTTGATGCCTTACGAATGCTCAATTGTATGCATGGACAAGTTTTTCACGATTCGTGCAATTTTGAACTTAAGTTGGTCTATTGGCTTCTTTACCTAACGAAACGTTGTCCAAAAGCTAAACTAGCAAGTTAAGACTTACAAGAACACTAAATAGAGTATAACGGTCCAATTTGACGCCTTAGGAATGATCATTTCTATGCATAGAAAAGTTTTTCACGTTTCGTGCAATTTTGAACTTAACATGGTCTATTGGCTTCTTTACCTAAGGAAACGTTGTCCGAAAGCTAAACTAGCAAGTTAAGACTTCTAAGAACACTAAATAGAGTATAACGGTCCAATTTGATGCCTTAGGAATGCATAATTCTATGCATAGACAAGTTTTTCACGTTTCGTGCAATTTCGAACTTAAATTGGTCTATTGGGTTCTTTACCTAACAAAACGTTGTCCAAAAGCTAAACAAGCAAGTTAAGATTAAGAACACTAAATAGAGTATAACGGTCCAATTTGATGCCTTAGGAATGCTCAATTCTATGCACAAACAAGTTTTTCACGTTTCGGGCAATTTTGAACTTAACTTGGTCTATTGGCTTCTTTACCTAACGAAACGTTGTCCAAAAGCTAAACTAGCAAGTTAAGACTTCTAAGAACACTAAATACAGTATAACGGTCGAATTTGATGCCTTAGGAATGCTCAATTGTATGCAAGGACAAGTTTTTCACGTTTCGTGCAATTTTGAACTTAACTTGGTCTATTGGCTTCTTTACCTAACGAAACGTTGTCCAAAAGCTAAACTAGCAAGTTAAGACTTATAAGAACACTAAATAGAGTATAACGGTCAAATTTGATGCCTTAGGAATGCTCAGTTCTATGCGTAGACAAGTTTTCTCGTTTCATGCAATTTTGAACTTAACTTGGTCTATTGGCTTTTTACCTAACGAAACGTTGTCCAAAAGCTAAACTAGCAAGTTAAACTCTTCATAGAACACTAAATAGAGTATAACGGTCCAATTTGATGGCTTAGGAATGCTCAGTTGTATGCGTAGACAAGTTTCTCTCGTTTCATGCAATTTTGAACTTAACTTGGTCTATTGGCTTCTTTACCTAACGAACATTGTCCAAAAGCTAAACTAGCAAGTTAAGACTTCTATGAAAACTAAATAGAGTATAATGGTCCAATTTGATGCCTTACGAATGCTCAACTGTATGCATGGACAAGTTTTTCACGTTTCGTGCAATTTTGAACTTAACTTGGTCTATTGGCTTCTTTACTAACGAAACGTTGTCCAAAAGCTAAACTAGCAAGTTAAACTTATAAAAAACTAAATAGAGTATAACGGTCCAATTTGATGCCTTAGAATGCTCAATTCTATGCATAGACAAGTTTTCACGTTTCGTGCAATTTTGAACTTAACTTGGTCTATTGGCATCTTTACCTAACGAAACATTGTCCGAACAAAACTAGCATGTTAAGACTTCTAATAGCACTAAATAGAGTATAACGGTCCAATTCGATGCCTTAGGAATGCTCAATTCTATGCATAGACAAGTTTTTCAAGTTTTGCGTAATTTTGAACTTAACATGGTCTATGGGCTTCTTAACCTAACGAAACGTTGTCCGAAAGCTAAACTAGAAAGTTAAGACTTCTAAGAACACTAAATAGAGTATAACGGTCCAATTTGATGCCTTAGGAATGCTCAGTTCTATGCGTAGACAAGTTTTCCTGGTTTCGTGCAATTTTCACCTTAACTTGGTCTATTGGCTTCTTTACCTAACGAAACGTTGTCCAAAAGCTAAACTAGCAAGTTAAGACTTATAAGAACACTAAATAGAGTATAACGGTCCAATTTGACGCCTTAGGAATGCTCATTCTATGCATAGAAAGTTTTTCAGTTTCGTGCAATTTTGAACTTAACATGGTCTATTGGCTTCTTTACCTAACGAAACGTTGTCCGAAAGCTAAACTAGCAAGTTAAGACTTCTAAGAACACTAAATAGAGTATAACGGTCCAATTTGATGCTTAGGAATGCAATTCTATGCATAGACAAGTTTTTCACGTTTCGTGCAATTTTCGAACTTAAATTGGTCTATTGGCTTCTTTACCTAACAAAACGTTGTCCAAAAGCTAAACAAGCAAGTTAAGACTTATAAGAACACTAAATAGAGTATAACGGTCCAATTTGATGCCTTAGGAATGCTCAATTCTATGCACAAACAAGTTTTTCACGTTTCGGGCAATTTTGAACTTAACTTGGTCTATTGGCTTCTTTACCTAACGAAACGTTGTCCAAAAGCTAAACTAGCAAGTTAAGACTTATAAGAACACTAAATAGAGTATAACGGTCCAATTTGACGCCTTAGGAATGATCATTTCTATGCATAGAAAAGTTTTTCACGTTTCGTGCAATTTTGAACTTAACATGGTCTATTGGCTTCTTTACCTAAGGAAACGTTGTCCGAAAGCTAAACTAGCAAGTTAAGACTTCTAAGAACACTAAATAGAGTATAACGGTCCAATTTGATGCCTTAGGAATGCTTAATTCTATGCATAGACAAGTTTTTCACGTTTCGTGCAATTTCGAACTTAATTGGTCTATTGGCTTCTTTACCTAACAAAACGTTGTCCAAAAGCTAAACTAGCAAGTTAAGACTTATAAGAACACTAAATAGAGTATAACGGTCCAATTTGATGCCTTAGGAATGCTCAATTCTATGCACAAACAAGTTTTTCACGTTTCGTGCAATTTTGAACTTAACATGGTCTATTGGCTTCTTTACCTAAGTAAACATTGTCCGAAAGCTAAACTAGCAAGTTAAGACTTCTAAGAACACTAATAGAGTATAATGGTCCAATTTGATGCCTTAGGAATGCTCAATTGTATGCATGGACAAGTTTTTCACGTTTCGTGCAATTTTGAACTTAAGTTGGTCTATTGGCTTCTTTACCTAACGAAACGTTGTCCAAAAGCTAAACTAGCAAGTTAAGACTTATAAGAACACTAAATAGAGTATAACGGTCCAATTTGACGCCTTAGGAATGATCATTTCTATGCATAGAAAAGTTTTTCACGTTTCGTGCAATTTTGAACTTAACATGGTCTATTGGCTTCTTTACCTAAGGAAACGTTGTCCGAAAGCTAAACTAGCAAGTTAAGACTTCTAAGAACACTAAATAGAGTATAACGGTCCAATTTGATGACTTAGGAATGCTTAATTCTATGCATAGACAAGTTTTTCACGTTTCGTGCAATTTCGAACTTAAATTGGTCTATTGGCTTCTTTACCTAACAAAACGTTGTCCAAAAGCTAAACAAGCAAGTTAAGACTTATAAGAACACTAAATAGAGTATAACGGTCCAATTTGATGCCTTAGCAATGCTCAATTCTATGCACAAACAAGTTTTTCACGTTTCGGGCAATTTTGAACTTAACTTGGTCTATTGGCTTCTTTACCTAACGAAACGTTGTCAACATAATAAACTAGCAAGGTAAGACTATTAAGAACACTAAATAGAGTATAACGGTCCAATTTGATGCCTTAGGAATGCTTAATTCTATGCATAGACAAGTTTTTCACGTTTCGTGCAATTTCGAACTTAATTGGTCTATTGGCTTCTTTACCTAACAAAACGTTGTCCAAAAGCTAAACAAGCAAGTTAAGACTTATAAGAACACTAAATAGATTATAACGGTCCAATTTGATGCCTTAGGAATGCTCAATTCTATGCACAAACAAGTTTTTCACATTTCGGGCAATTTTGAACTTAACTTGGTCTATTGGCTTCTTTACCTAACGAAACGTTGTCCAAAAGCTAAACTAGCAAGTTAAGACTTATAAGAACACTAAATAGAGTATAACGGTCCAATTTGACGCCTTAGGAATGATCATTTCTATGCATAGAAAGTTTTTCACGTTTCGTGCAATTTTGAACTTAACATGGTCTATTGGCTTCTTTACTAAGGAAACGTTGTCCGAAAGCTAAACTAGCAAGTTAAGACTTCTAAGAACACTAAATAGAGTATACGGTCCAATTTGATGCCTTAGGAATGCTTAATTCTATGCATAGACAAGTTTTTCACGTTTCGTGCAATTTCGAACTTAAATTGGTCTATTGGCTTCTTTACCTAACAAAACGTTGTCCAAAAGCTAAACAAGCAAGTTAAGACTTATAAGAACACTAAATAGAGTATAACGGTCCAATTTGATGCCTTAGCAATGCTCAATTCTATGCACAAACAAGTTTTTCACGTTTCGGGCAATTTTGAACTTAACTTGGTCTATTGGCTTCTTTACCTAACGAAACGTTGTCCAAAAGCTAAACTAGCAAGTTAAGACTTATAAGAACACTAAATAGAGTATAACGGTCCAATTTGACGCCTTAGGAATGATCATTTCTATGCATAGAAATTTTTTTCACGTTTCGTGCAATTTTGAACTTAACATGGTCTATTGGCTTCTTTACCTAAGGAAACGTTGTCCGAAAGCTAAACTAGCAAGTTAAGACTTCTAAGAACACTAAATAGAGTATAACGGTCCAATTTGATGCCTTAGGAATGCTTAATTCTATGCATAGACAAGTTTTTCACGTTTCGTGCAATTTCGAACTTAAATTGGTCTATTGGCTTCTTTACCTAACAAAACGTTGTCCAAAAGCTAAACAAGCAAGTTAAGACTTATAAGAACACTAAATAGAGTATAACAGTCCAATTTGATGCCTTAGGAATGCTCAATTCTATGCACAAACAAGTTTTTCACGTTTCGGGCAATTTTGAACTTAACTTGGTCTATTGGCTTCTTTACCTAACGAAACGTTGTCCAAAAGCTAAAATAGCAAGTTAAGACTTCTAAGAACACTAAATACAGTATAACGGTCAATTTGATGCCTTACGAATGCTCAATTGTATGCATGGACAAGTTTTTCACGTTTCGTGCAATTTTGAACTTAACTTGGTCTATTGGCTTCTTTACCTAACGAACATTGTCCAAAAGCTAAACTAGCAAGTTAAGACTTATAAGAACACTAAATAGAGTATAACGGTCCAATTTGACGCCTTAGGAATGCTCATTTCTATGCATAGAAAGTTTTTCACGTTTCGTGCAATTTTGAACTTAACATGGTCTATTGGCTTCTTTACCTAAGGAAACGTTGTCCGAAAGCTAAACTAGCAAGTTAAGACTTCTAAGAACACTAAATAGAGTATAGCGGTCCAATTTGATGCCTTGGAATGCTTAATTCTATGCATAGACAAGTTTTTCACGTTTCGTGCAATTTCGAACTTAAATTGGTCTATTGGCTTCTTTACCTAACAAACGTTGTCCAAAAGCTAAACAAGCAAGTTAAGACTTATAAGAACACTAAATAGAGTATAACGGTCCAATTTGATGCCTTAGGAATGCTCAATTCTATGCACAAACAAGTTTTTAACGTTTCGTGGCCATTTTGAACTTAACTTGGTCTATTGGCTTCTTTACCTAACGAAACGTTGTCCAAAAGCTAAACTAGCAAGTTAAGACTTCTAAGAACACTAAATACAGTATAACGGTCGAATTTGATGCCTTACGAATGCTCAATTGTATGCATGGACAAGTTTTTCACGTTTCGTGCAATTTTGAACTTAACTTGTTCTATTGGCTTCTTTACCTAACGAAACGTTTCCAAAAGCTAAACTAGCAAGTTAAGACTTATAAGAACACTAAATAGAGTATAACGGTCAATTTGATGCCTTAGGAATGCTCAGTTCTATGCGTAGACAAGTTTTCCTCGTTTTGCAATTTTGAACTTAACTTGGTCTATTGGCTTCTTTACCTAACGAAGTGTTGTCCAAAAGCTAAACTAGCAAGTTAAACTTCATAGCACACTAAATAGAGTATAACGGTCCAATTTGATGCTTAGGAATGCTCAGTTGTATGCGTAGACAAGTTTCTCTCGTTTCATGCAATTTTGAACTTAACTTGGTCTATTGGCTTCTTTACCTAACGTAACATTGTCCAAAAGCTAAACTAGCAAGTTAAGACTTCTATGAAAACTAAATAGAGTATAATGGTCCAATTTGATGCCTTACGAATGCTCAACTGTATGCATGGACAAGTTTTTCACGTTTCGTGCAATTTTGAACTTAACTTGGTCTATTGGCTTCTTTACTAACGAAACGTTGTCCAAAAGCTAAACTAGCAAGTTAAACTTATAAAACACTAAATAGAGTATAACGGTCCAATTTGATGCCTTAGGAATGCTCAATTCTATGCATAGACAAGTCTTTCACCTTTCGTGCAATTTTGAACTTAACTTGGTCTATTGGCATCTTTACCTAACGAAACATTGTCCGAACTAAACTAGCAAGTTAAGACTTCTAATAACACTAAATAGAGTATAACGGTCCAAGATGCCTTAGGAATGCTCAATTCTATGCATTGACAAGTTTTTCAAGTTTTGCGTAATTTTGAACTTAACTTGGTCTATGGCTTCTTACCTAACGAAACGTTGTCCGAAAGGTAAACTAGAAAGTTAAGACTTCTATGAACACTAAATAGAGTATAACGCTCCAATTTGATGCCTTAGGAATGCTCAGTTCTATGCGTAGACAAGTTTTCTGGTTTCGTGCAATTTTCACTTAACTTGGTCTATTGGCTTCTTTACCTAACGAAATGTTGTCCAAAAGCTAAAATAGCAAGTTAACTTCGTAGAACACTAAATAGAGTATAACGGTCCAATTTGATGGCTTAGGAATGCTCAGTTCTATGCATAGACAAGTTTCCTCGTTTCATGCAATTTTGAACTTAACTTGGATTGGCTTCTTTACCTAACGTAACGTTGTCCAAAAGCTAAACTAGCAAGTTAAGACTTCTAAGAACACTAAATAGAGTATAACGGTCCAATTTGATGCCTTACGAATGCTCAATGTATGCATGGATAAGTTTTTCACGTTTCGTACAATTTTGAACTTAACTTCGTCTATTGGATTTTTACCTAACGAAACGTTGTCCAAAAGCTAAACTAGCAAGTTAAGACTTATAAGAACACTAAATAGACTATAACGGTCCAATTTGATGCCTTAGGAATGCTCAATTCTATGCATAGACAAGTTTTTCACGTTTCGTACAATTTTCAACTTAACTTGGTCTATTGGATTCTTTACCTCACGAAACGTTGTCCGAAAGCTAAACTAGCAAGTTAAGACTTCAAAGAACACTAAATAGAGTATAACGGTCCAATTTGATGCCTTAGGAATGCTCAGTTATATGCATAGACAAGTTTTCCTCGTTTCGTGCAATTTGAACTTAACTTGGTCTATTGGCTTCTTTACCTAACGAAATGTTGTCCAAAAGCTAAACTAGCAAGTTAACTCTTCGTAGAAAACTAAATAGAGTATAACGGTCCAATTTGATGGCTTAGGAATGCTCAGTTCTATGCGTAGACAAGTTTCTCCGTTTCATGCAATTTTGTACTTAACTTTGTCTATTGGCTTCTTTACCGAACGTAACGTTGTCCAAAAGCTAAACTAGCAAGTTAAGACTTCTAAAACACTAAATAGAGTATAATGGTCCAATTTGATGCCTTGCGAATGCTCAATTGTATGCATGGACAAGTTTTTCACGTTTCGTGCAATTTTGAACTTAAGTTGGTCTATTGGCTTCTTTACCTAACGAACGTTGTCCAAAAGCTAAACTAGCAAGTTAAGACTTACAAGAACACTAAATAGAGTATAACGGTCCAATTTGACGCCTTAGGAATGATCATTTCTATGCATAGAAAGTTTTCACGTTTCGTGCAATTTTGAACTTAACATGGTCTATTGGCTTCTTTACCTAAGGAAACGTTGTCCGAAAGCTAAACTAGCAAGTTAAGACTTCTAAGAACACTAAATAGAGTAACGGTCCAATTTGATGCCTTGGAATGCTAATTCTATGCATAGACAAGTTTTTCACGTTTCGTGCAATTTGAACTTAAATTGGTCTATTGGCTTCTTTACCTAACAAAACGTTGTCCAAAAGCTAAACAAGCAAGTTAAGACTTATAAGAACACTAAATAGAGTATAACGGTCCAATTTGATGCCTTAGGAATGCTCAATTCTATGCACAAACAAGTTTTTAACGTTTCGGCATTTTGAACTTAACTTGGTCTATTGGCTTCTTTACCTAACGAAACGTTGTCCAAAAGCTAAACTAGCAAGTTAAGACTTCTAAGAACACTAAACAGTATAACGGTCGAATTTGATGCCTTACGAATGCTCAATTGTATGCATGGACAAGTTTTTCACGTTTCGTGCAATTTTGAACTTAACTTGTCTATTGGCTTCTTTACCTAACGAAACGTTTCCAAAAGCTAAACTAGCAAGTTAAGACTTATAAGAACACTAAATAGAGTATAACGGTCAATTTGATGCCTTAGGAATGCTCAGTTCTATGCGTAGACAAGTTTTCTCGTTTCATGCAATTTTGAACTTAACTTGGTCTATTGGCTTCTTTACCTAACGAAGTGTTGTCCAAAAGCTAAACTAGCAAGTTAACTCTTCATAGCACACTAAATAGAGTATAACGGTCCAATTTGATGCTTAGGAATGCTCAGTTGTATGTAGACAAGTTTCTCTCGTTTCATGCAATTTTGAACTTAACTTGGTCTATTGGCTTCTTTACCTAACGTAACATTGTCCAAAAGCTAAACTAGCAAGTTAAGACTTCTATGAAAACTAAATAGAGTATAATGGTCCAATTTGATGCCTTACGAATGCTCAACTGTATGCAGGACAAGTTTTTCACGTTTCGTGCAATTTTGAACTTAACTTGGTCTATTGGCTTCTTTACTTAACGAAACGTTGTCCAAAAGCTAAACTAGCAAGTTAAACTTATAAAACACTAAATAGAGTATAACGGTCCAATTTGATGCCTTAGGAATGCTCAATTCTATGCATAGACAAGTCTTTCACCTTTCGTGCAATTTTGAACTTAACTTGGTCTATTGGCATCTTTACCTAACGAAACATTGTCCGAACAAAACTAGCATGTTAAGACTTCTAATAACACTAAATAGAGTATAACGGTCCAATTCGATGCCTTAGGAATGCTCAATTCTATGCATGACAAGTTTTTCAAGTTTTGCGTAATTTTGAACTTAAGATGGTCTATGGCTTCTTACCTAACGAAACGTTGTCCGAAAGTAAACTAGCAAGTTAAGACTTCTATGAACACTAAATAGAGTATAACGCTCCAATTTGATGCCTTAGGAATGCTCAGTTCTATGCGTAGACAAGTTTTCCTGGTTTCGTGCAATTTTCACCTTAACTTGGTCTATTGGCTTCTTTACCTAACGAAATGTTGTCCAAAAGCTAAAATAGCAAGTTAACTTCGTAGAACACTAAATAGAGTATAACGGTCCAATTTGATGGCTTAGGAATGCTCAGTTCTATGCATAGACAAGTTTCCTCGTTTCATGCAATTTTGAACTTAACTTGGTCTCGATTGGCTTCTTTACCTAACGAAACGTTGTCCAAAAGCTAAACTAGCAAGTTAAGACTTCTAAGAACACTAACTAGAGTATAACAGTCCAAGTTGATGCCTTACGAATGCTCAATTGTATGCATGGATAAGTTTTTCACGTTTCGTACAATTTTGAACTTAACTTCGTCTATTGGATTTTACCTAACGAAACGTTGTCCAAAAGCTAAACTAGCAAGTTAAGACTTATAAGAACACTAAATAGACTATAACGGTCCAATTTGATGCCTTAGGAATGCTCAATTCTATGCATAGACAAGTTTTTCACGTTTCGTACAATTTTCAACTTAACTTGGTCTATTGGATTCTTACCTCACGAAACGTTGTCCGAAAGCTAAACTAGCAAGTTAAGACTTCAAAGAACACTAAATAGAGTATAACGGTCCAATTGATGCTTAGGAATGCTCAGTTCTATGCATAGACAAGTTTCCTCGTTTCATGCAATTTTGAACTTAACTTGGTCGATTGGCTTCTTTACCTAACGAAACGTTGTCCAAAAGCTAAACTAGCAAGTTAAGACTTCTAAGAACACTAACTAGAGTATAACAGTCCAAGTTGATGCCTTACGAATGCTCAATTGTATGCATGGATAAGTTTTCACGTTTCGTACAATTTTGAACTTAACTTCGTCTATTGGTTTTTACCTAACGAAACGTTGTCCAAAAGCTAAACTAGCAAGTTAAGACTTATAAGAACACTAAATAGACTAACGGTCCAATTGATGCCTTAGGAATGCTCAATTCTATGCATAGACAAGTTTTCACGTTTCGTACAATTTTCAACTTAACTTGGTCTATTGGATTCTTTACCTCACGAAACGTTGTCCGAAAGCTAAACTAGCAAGTTAAGACTTCAAAGAACACTAAATAGAGTATAACGGTCCAATTTGATGCCTTAGGAATGCTCAGTTATATGCATAGACAAGTTTTCCTCGTTTCGTGCAGTTTTGAACTTAACTTGGTCTATTGGCTTCTTTACCTAACGAAATGTTGTCCAAAAGCTAAACTAGCAAGTTAACTCTTCGTAGAAAACTAAATAGAGTATAATGGTCCAATTTGATGGCTTAGGAATGCTCAGTTCTATGCGTAGACAAGTTTCTCTCGTTTCATGCAATTTTGTACTTAACTTTGTCTATTGGCTTCTTTACCGAACGTAACGTTGTCCAAAAGCTAAACTAGCAAGTTAAGACTTCTAAAAACACTAAATAGAGTATAATGGTCCAATTTGATGCCTTGCGAATGCTCAATTGTATGCATGGACAAGTTTTTCACGTTTCGTGCAATTTTGAACTTAAGTGGTCTATTGGCTTCTTACCTAACGAAACGTTGTCCAAAAGCTAAACTAGCAAGTTAAGACTTACAAGAACACTAAATAGAGTATAACGGTCCAATTTGACGCCTTAGGAATGATCATTTCTATGCATAGAAAGTTTTTCACGTTTCGTGCAATTTTGAACTTAACATGGTCTATTGGCTTATTTACCTAAGAAACGTTGTCCGAAAGCTAAACTAGCAAGTTAAGACTTCTAAGAACACTAAATAGAGTATAACGGTCCAATTTGATGCCTTAGGAATGCTTAATTCTATGCATAGACAAGTTTTTCACGTTTCGTGCAATTTCGAACTTAAATTGGTCTATTGGCTTCTTTACCTAACAAAACGTTGTCCAAAAGCTAAACAAGCAAGTTAAGACTTAAAGAACACTAAATAGAGTATAACGGTCCAATTTGATGCCTTAGGAATGCTCATTCTATGCACAAACAAGTTTTCACGTTTCGGGCAATTTTGAACTTAACTTGGTCTATTGGCTTCTTTACCTAACGAAACGTTGTCCAAAAGATAAACTAGCAAGTTAAGACTTCTAAGAACACTAAATACAGTATAACGGTCGAATTTGATGCCTTACGAATGCTCAATTGTATGCATGGAAAGTTTTTCACGTTTCGTGCAATTTTGAACTTAACTTTCTATTGGCTTCTTTACTAACGAAACGTTTCCAAAAGCTAAACTAGCAAGTTAAGACTTATAAGAACACTAAATAGAGTATAACGGTCCAATTTGATGCCTTAGGAATGCTTAGTTCTATGCGTAGACAAGTTTTCCTCGTTTCATGCAATTTTGAACTTAACTTGGTCTATTGGCTTCTTTACCTAACGAAACATTGTCCAAAAGCTAAACTAGCAAGTTAACTCTTCATAGCACACTAAATAGAGTATAACGGTCCAATTTGATGCCTTAGGAATGCTCAGTTGTATGCGTAGACAAGTTTCTCTCGTTTCATGCAATTTTGAACTTAACTTGGTCTATTGGCTTCTTTACCTAACGTAAATTGTCCAAAAGCTAAACTAGCAAGTTAAGACTTTATGAAAACTAAATAGAGTATAATGGTCCAATTTGATGCCTTACGAATGCTCAACTGTATGCACAAGTTTTTCACGTTTCGTGCAATTTTGAACTTAACTTGGTCTATTGGCTTCTTTACTTAACGAAACGTTGTCCAAAAGCTAAACTAGCAAGTTAAAACTTATAAAACACTAAATAGAGTATAACGGTCCAATTTGATGCCTTAGGAATGCTCAATTCTATGCATAGACAAGTCTTTCACGTTTCGTGCAATTTTGAACTTAACTTGGTCTATTGGATCTTTACCTAACGAAACATTGTCCAAACTAAACTAGCATGTTAAGACTTCTAATAACACTAAATAGAGTATAACGGTCCAATTGATGCCTTAGGAATGCTCAATTCTATGCATAGATAAGTTTTTCAGTTTTGCGTAATTTTGAACTTAGATGGTCTATGGGCTTCTTACCTAACGAAACGTTGTTCGAAAGCTAAACTAGAAAGTTAAGACTTCTAAGAACACTAAATAGAGTATAACGTCCAATTTGATGCCTTAGGAATGCTCAGTTCTATGCGTAGACAAGTTTTCCTGGTTTCGCGCAATTTTGACCTTAACTTGGTCTATTGGCTTCTTTACCTAACGAAATGTCTTCCAAAAGCTAAAATAGCAAGTTAACTCTTCGTAGAACACTAAATAGAGTATAACGGTCCAATTTGATGGCTTCGGAATGCTCAGTTCTATGCATAGACAAGTTTCTCTCGTTTCATGCAATTTTGAACTTAACTTGGTCGATTGGCTTCTTTACCTAACGTAACGTTGTCCAAAAGCTAAACTAGCAAGTTAAGACTTCTAAGAACACTAATAGAGTATAACAGTCCAATTTGATGCCTTACGAATGCTCAATTGTATGCATAGACAAGTTTTTCACGTTTCGTACAATTTTGAACTTAACTTCGTCTATTGGATTCTTTACCAACGAAACGTTGTCCAAAAGCTAAACTAGCAAGTTAAGACTTATAAGAACACTAAATAGACTCTAACGGTCCAATTTGATGCCTTAGGAATGCTCAATTCTATGCATAGACAAGTTTTTCACGTTTCGTGCAATTTTCAACTTAACTTGGTCTATTGGATTCTTTACCTCACGAAACGTTGTCCGAAAGCTAAACTAGCAAGTTAAGACTTCAAAGAACACTAAATAGAGTATAACGGTCCAATTTGATGCCTTAGGAATGCTCAGTTCTATGCATAGACAAGTTTTACTCGTTCCGTGCAATTTTGAACTTAACTTGGCCTATTGGCTTCTTTACCTAACGAAATGTTGTCCAAAAGCTAAACTCGCAAGTTAACTCTTCGTAGAACACTAAATAGAGTATAACGGTACAATTTGATGGCTTAAGAATGCTCAGTTCTATGCGTAGACAAGTTTCTCTCGTTTCATGCAATTTTGAACTTAACTTGGTCGATTGGCTTCTTTACCTAACGTAACGTTCTCCAAAAGCTAAACTAGCAAGTTAAGACTTCTAAGAACACTAACTAGAGTATAACAGTCCAATTTGATGCCTTACGAATGCTCAATTCTATGCATGGATAAGTTTTCACGTTTCGTACAATTTTGAACTTAACTTCGTCTATTGGCTTCTTTACCTAACGAAACATTGTCCAAAGCTAAACTAGCAAGTGAAGACTATCAGAACACTAAATAGACTATAACGGTCCAATTTGATGCCTTAGGAATGCTCAATTCTATGCATAGACAAGTTTTCACGTTTCGTGCAATTTTCAACCTAACTTGGTCTATTGGATTCTTTACCTCACGAAACGTTGTCTGAAAGCTAAACTAGCAAGTTAAGACTTCAAAGAACACTAAATAGAGTATAACGGTCCAATTTGATGCTTAGGAATGCTCAATTCTATGCATAGACAAGTCTTTCACGTTTCGTGCAATTTTGAACTTAACTTGGTCTATTGGCTTCTTTACCTAACGAAACATTGTCCGAACTAAACTAGCAGTTAAGACTTCTAATAACACTAAATAGAGTATAACGGTCCAATTTCGATGCCTTGGAATGCTCAATTCTATGCATAGACAAGTTTTTCATGTTTGCGTAATTTTGAACTTAACATGGTCTATGGCTTCTTACCTAACGAAACATTGTCCGAAAGCTAAACTAGAAAGTTAAGACTTCTAAGAACACTAAATAGAGTATAACGGTCCAATTTGATGCCTTAGCAATGCTCAGTTCTATGCGTAGACAAGTTTTCCTGGTTTCGTGCAACTTTGATCCTAACTTGGTCTATTGGCTTCTTTACCTAACGAAATGTTGTCCAAAAGCTAAAATAGCAAGTTAACTCTCGTAGAACACTAAATAGAGTATAACGGTCCAATTTGATGGCTTAGGAATGCTCAGTTCTATGCATAGACTAGTTTTCTCGTTTCAGGCAATTTTGAACTTAACTTGGTCGATTGGCTTCTTTACCTAACGTAACGTTGTCCAAAAGCTAAACTAGCAAGTTAAGACTTCTAAGAACACTAACTAGAGTATAACAGTCCAATTTGATGCCTTACGAATGCTCAATTGTATGCATGGACAAATTTTTCACGTTTCGTACAATTTTGAACTTAACTTCGTCTATTGGATTCTTTACCTAACGAAACGTTGTCCAAAAGCTAAACTAGCAAGTTAAGACTTATAAGAACACTAAATAGACTCTAACGGTCCAATTTGATGCCTTAGGAATGCTCAATTCTATGCATAGACAAGTTTCTCACGTTTGTGCAATTTTCAACTTAACTTGGTCTATTGGATTCTTTACCTCACGAAACGTTGTCCGAAAGCTAAACTAGCAAGTTAAGACTTCAAAGAACACTAAATAGAGTATAACGGTCCAATTTGATGCATTAGGAATGCTCAGTTCTATGCATAGACAAGTTTTCCTCGTTTCGTGCAATTTTGAACTTAACTTGGCCTATTGGCTTCTTTACCTAACGAAATGTTGTCCAAAAGCTAAACTAGCAAGTTAACTCTTCGTAGAAACAAAATAGAGTATAACGGTCCAATTTGATGGCTTAGAATGCTCAGTTCTATGCGTAGACAAGTTTCTCTCGTTTCATGCAATTTTGAACTTAACTTGGTCGATTGGCTTCTTTACCTAACGTAACGTTCTCCAAAAGCTAAACTAGCAAGTTAAGACTTCTAAGAACACTAACTAGAGTATAACAGTCCAATTTGATGCCTTACGAATGCTCAATTGTATGCATGTACAAGTTTTTCACGTTTCGTACAATTTTGAACTTAACTTCGTCTATTGCCTTCTTTACCTAACGAAACATTATCCAAATGCTAAACTAGCAAGTGAAGACTTATCAGAACACTAAATAGACTATAACGGTCCAATTTGATGCCTTAGCAATGCTCAATTCTATGCATAGACAAGTTTTTCACGTTTCGTGCAATTTTCAACTTAACTTGGTCTATTGGATTCTTTACCTCACGAAACGTTGTCCGAAAGCTAAACTAGCCAGTTAAGACTTCAAAGAACACTAAATAGAGTATAACGGTCCAATTTGATGCCTTAGGAATGCTCAATTCTATGCATAGACAAGTCTTTCACGTTTCGTGCAATTTTGAACTTAACTTGGTCTATTGGCATCTTTACCAAACGAAACATTGTCCGAACTAAACTAGCATGTTAAGACTTCTAATAACACTAAATAGATTATAACGGTCCAATTCGATGCCTTAGGAATGCTCAATTCTATGCATAGATAAGTTTTTCAAGTTTTGCGTAATTTTGAACTTAACATGGTCTGTGGGCTTCTTAACCTAACGAAACGTTGTCCGAAAGCTAAACTAGAAAGTTAAGACTTCTAAGAACACTAAATAGAGTATAACGGTTCAATTTGATGCCTTAGGAATGCTCAGTTCTATGCGTAAACAAGTTTTCCTGGTTTCGTGCAATTTTGACCTTAACTTCGTCTATTGGCGTCTTTACCTAACGAAATGTTGTCCAAAAGCTAAAATAGCAAGTTAACTCTTCGTAGAACACTAAATAGAGTATAACGGTCCAATTTGATGGCTTAGGAATGCTCAGTTCTATGCATAGACAAGTTTCTCTCGTTTCATGCAATTTTGAACTTAACTTGGTCGATTGGCTTCTTTACCTAACGTAACGTTGTCCAAAAGCTAAACTAGCAAGTTAAGAATTCTAAGAACACTAAATAGAGTATTATAGTCCAATTTGATGCCTTACGAATGCTCAATTGTATGCATGTACAAGTTTTTCACGTTTCGTACAATTTTGAACTTAACTTCGTCTATTGGATTCTTTACCTAACGAAACGTTGTGAAAAACCTAAACTAGCAAGTTAAGACTTATAAGAACACTAAATAGACTATAACGGTCCAATTTGATGCCTTAGGAATGCTCAATTCTATGCATAGACAAGTTTTTCACGTTTCGTGCAATTTTCAACTTCACTTGGTCTATTGGATTCTTTACCTCACGAAACGCTGTCCGAAAGCTAAACTAGCAAGTTAAGACTTCAAAGAACACTAAATAGAGTATAACGGTCCAATTTGATGCCTTAGGAATGCTCAGTTCTATGCATAGACAAGTTTTCCTCGTTTCGTGCAATTTTGAACTTAACTTGGCCTATTGGCTTCTTTACCTAACGAAATGTTGTCCAAAAGCTAAACTAGCAAGTTAACTCTTCGTAGAACACTAAATAGAGTATAACGGTCCAATTTTTTGGCTTAGGAATGCTCAGTTCTATGCGTAGACAAGTTTCTCTCGTTTCATGCAATTTTGTACTTAACTTTGTCTATTGGCTTCTTTACCGAACGTAACGTTGTCCAAAAGCTAAACTACAAGTTAAGACTTCTAAGAACACTAAATAGAGTATAACGGTCCAATTTGATGCCATAAGAATGCTTAATTCTATGCATAGACAAGTTTTTCACGTTTCGTGCAATTTCGAACTTAACTTGGTCTATTGACTTCTTTACCTAACGAAACGTTGTCCGAAAGCTAAACTAGCAAGTTAAGACTTCTAAGAACACTAAATAGAGTATAACGGTCCAATTTAATGCCTTAGGAATCTGATTTCTATGCATAGACAAGTTTTTCACGTTTCGTGCAATTTTGAACTTAACTTGGTCTATTGGCGTATTTATCTAATGAAACGTTGTCCAAAATCTAAACTAGCAAGTTAAGACTTCTAAGAACACTAAATAGAGTGTAATGGTCCAATTTGATGCCTTAGGAATGCTCAATTCTATGCATAGACAAGTTTTTCAAGTTTTGTGTAATTTTGAACTTAACTTGGTCTATGTGCTTCTTTACCTAACGAAACGTTGTCCAAAAGCTAAGCTAGCAAGTTAAATCTTCGTAGAACACTAAATAGAGTATAACGGTCCAACTTGATGCCTTAGGAATGCTCAGTTCTATGTGTAGACAAGTTTTCCTCGTTTCATGCAATTTTGAACTTAACTTGGTCTATTGGCTTCTTTACCTAACGAAACGTTGTCCAAAAGCTAAACTAGCAAGTTAACTCTTCATAGCACACTAAATATAGTATAAGGGTCCAATTTGATGGCTTAGGAATGCTCAGTTCTATGCGTAGACAAGTTTCTCTCGTTTCATGCAATTTTGAACTTAACAGGGTCTATGGGCTTCTTCAACTCACGAAACGTTGTCCGAAAGCTAAACTAGAAAGTTAAGACTTATAAGAACACTAAATAAAGTATAACGGTCCAATTTCATGCCTTAGGAATGCTCAATTCTATGCATAGACAAGTTTTTCACGTTTCGTACAATTTTGAACTTAACTTCGTCTATTGGCTTCTTTACCTAACGAAACGTTGTCCAAAAGCTAAACTAGCAAGTTAAGACTTATAAGAACACTAAATAGACTATAACAGTCCAATTTCATGCCTTAGGAATGCTCAATTCTATGCATAGACAAGTTTTTCACGTTTCGTGCAATTTTCAACTTAACTTGGTCTATTGGATTCTTTACCTCACGAAATGTTGTCCGAAAGCTAAACTAGCAAGTTAAGAATTCAAAGAACACTAAATAGAGTATAATGGTCCAATTTGATGCCTTAGGAATGCTCAGTTCTATGCATAGACAAGTTTTCCTCGTTTCGTGCAATTTTGAACTTAACTTGGTCTATTGGCTTCTTTACCTAACGAAATGTTGTCCAAAAGTTAAACTATCAAGTTAACTCTTCGTAGAAACTAAATAGAGTATAACGGTCCAATTTGATGGCTTTGGAATGCTCAGTTCTATGCGTAGACAAGTTTCTCTCGTTTCATGCAATTTTGAACTTAACTTGGTCGATTGGCTTCTTTGCTTAACGTAACGTTGTCCAAAAGCTAAACTAGCAAGTTAAGACTTCTAAGAACACTAACTAGAGTATAACACTCCAATTTGATGCCTTACGAATGCTCAATTGTATGCATGGACAAGTTTTTCACGTTTCGTACAATTTTGAACTTAACTTCGTCTATTGGCTTCTTTACCTAACGAAACGTTGTCCAAAAGCTAAACTAGCAAGTTAAGACTTATAAGAACACTAAATATACTATAACGGTCCAATTTGATGCCTTAGGAATGCTCAATTCTATGCATAGACAAGTTTTCCACGTTTCGTGCAATTTTCAACTTAACTTGGTCTATTCGATCTTTACCTCACGAAACGTTGTCCGAAAGCTAAACTAGCAAGTTAAGACTTCAAATAACACTAAATAGAGTAAACGGTCCAATTTGATGCCTTAGGAACGCTCAGTTCTATGCATAGACAAGTTTTCCTCGTTTCGTGCAGTTTTTGAACTTAACTTGGTCTATTGGCTTCTTACCTAACGAAATGTTGTCCAAAAGCTAAACTAGCAAGTTAACTCTTCGTAGAACACTAAATAGAGTATAACGGTCCAATTTGATGGCTTAGGAATGCTCAGTTCTATGCGTAGACAAGTTTCTCTCGTTTCATGCAATTTTGAACTTAACTTGGTCGATTGGCTTCTTTACCTAAGGTAACGTTGTCCAAAAGCTAAACTAGCAAGTTAAGACTTCTAAGAACACTAACTAGAGTATAACAGTCCAATTTGATGCCTTACGAATGTTCAATTGTATGCATGGACAAATTTTTCACATTTCGTACAATTTTGAACTTAACTTCGTCTATTGGCTTCTTTACCTAACGAAACGTTGTCCAAAAGCTAAACTAGCAAGTTAAGACTTATAAGAACACTAAATAGACTATAACAGTCCACATTCATGCCTTAGGAATGCTCAATTCTATGCATAGACAAGTTTTTCACGTTTCGTGCAATTTTCAACTTAACTTGGTCTATTGGATTCTTTACCTCACGAAATGTTGTCCGAAAGCTAAACTAGCAAGTTAAGAATTCAAAGAACACTAAATAGAGTATAATGGTCCAATTTGATGCCTTAGGAATGCTCAGTTCTATGCATAGACAAGTTTTCCTCGTTTCGTGCAATTTTGAACTTAACTTGGTCTATTGGCTTCTTTACCTAACGAAATGTTGTCCAAAAGTTAAACTATCAAGTTAACTTTTCGTAGAACACTAAATAGAGTATAACGGTCCAATTTGATGGCTTTGGAATGCTCAGTTCTATGCGTAGACAAGTTTCTCTCGTTCATGCAATTTTGAACTTAACTTGGTCGATTGGCTTCTTTGCTTAACGTAACGTTGTCCAAAAGCTAAACTAGCAAGTTAAGACTTCAAAGAACACTAACTAGAGTATAACACTCCAATTTATGCCTTACGAATGCTCAATTGTATGCATGGACAAGTTTTTCACGTTTCGTACAATTTTGAACTTAACTTCGTCTATTGGCTTCTTTACCTAACGAAACGTTGTCCAAAGCTAAACTAGCAAGTTAAGACTTATAAGAACACTAAATATACTATAACGGTCCAATTGATGCCTTAGGAATGCTCAATTCTATGCATAGACAAGTTTTTCACGTTTCGTGCAATTTTCAACTTAACTTGGTCTATTGGATTCTACCTCACGAAAACGTTGTCCGAAAGCTAAACTAGCAAGCTAAGACTTCAAAGAACACTAAATAGAGTATAACGGTTCAAATTGATGTCTTAGGAATGCTCAGTTCTATGCATAGACAAGTTTTACTCGTTTCGTGCAATTTTTGAACTGAACTTGGTCTATTGGCTTCTTTACCTAACGAAATGTTGTCCAAAAGCTAAACTAGCAAGTTAACTCTTCATAGAACACTAAATAGAGTATAACGGTCCAATTTGATGGCTTAGGAATGCTCAGTTCTATGCATAGACAAGTTTCTCTCGTTTCATGTAATTTTGAACTTAACTTGGTCGATTGGCTTCTTTACCTAACGTAACGTTGTCCAAAAGCTAAACTAGCAAGTTAAGACTTCTAAGAACACTAACTAGAGTATAACAGTCCAATTTATGCCTTACGAATGCTCTATTGTATGCATGGACAAGTTTTTCACGTTTCGTACAATTTTGAACTTAACTTCATCTATTGGCTTCGTTACCTAACGAAAACGTTGTCCAAAGCTTAACTAGAAGTTAAGACTTATAAGAACACTAAATAGACTATAACGGTCAATTTGATGCCTTAGGAATGCTCAATTCTATGCATAGACAAGTTTTCCACGTTTCGTGCAATTTTCAACTTAACTTGGTCTATATCGACTCTTTACCTCACGAAACTTGTCCGAAAGCTAAACTAGCAAGTTAAGACTTCAAATAACACTAAATAGAGTATAACGGTCCAATTTGATGCCTTAGAACGCTCAGTTCTATGCATAGACAAGTTTTCCTCGTTTCGTGCAGTTTTGAACTTAACTTGGTCTATTGGCTTCTTTACCTAACGAAATGTTGTCCAAAAGCTAAACTAGCAAGTTAACTCTTCGTAGAACACTAAATAGAGTATAACGGTCCAATTTGATGGCTTAGGAATGCTCAGTTCTATGCGTAGACAAGTTTCTCTTGTTTCATGCAATTTTGAACTTAACTTGGTCGATTGGCTTCTTTACCTAAGGTAACGTTGTCCAAAAGCTAAACTAGCAAGTAAGACTTCTAAGAACACTAACTAGAGTATAACAGTCCAATTTGATGCCTTACGAATGTTCAATTGTATGCGTAGACAAGTTTCTGTCGTTCATCCAATTTTGAATTAACTTGGTCTATGGCTTCTTATCTAACGTAACGTTGTCCAAAAGAAACTAGCAAGTTAAGACTTCTAAGAACACTAACTAGAGTATAACACTCCAATTTGATGCCTTACGAATCTCAATTGTATGCATGGACAAGTTTTTCACGTTTCGTACAATTTGAACTTAACTTCGTCTATTGGCTTCTTTACCTAACGAAACGTTGTCAAAAGCTAAACTAGCAAGTTAAGACTTATAAGAACACTAAATATACTATAACGGTCCAATTTGATGCCTTAGGAATGCTCAATTCTATGCATAGACAAGTTTTTCACGTTTTCGTGCAATTTTCAACTTAACTTGGTCTATTGATTCTTTACCTCATGAACGTTGTCCGAAAGCTAAACTAGCAAGTTAAGACTTCAAAGAACACTAAATAGAGTATAACGGTTCAAATTGATGTCTTAGGAATGCTCAGTTCTATGCATAGACAAGTTTTACTCGTTTCGTGCAATTTTGACTGAACTTGGTCTATTGGCTTCTTTACCTAACGAAATGTTGTCCAAAAGCTAAACTAGCAAGTTAACTCTTCATAGAACACTAAATAGAGTATAACGGTCCAATTTGATGGCTTAGGAATGCTCAGTTCTATGCGTAGACAAGTTTCTCTCGTTTCATGCAATTTTGTACTTAACTTTGTCTATTGGCTTCTTTACCGAACGTAACGTTGTCCAAAAGCTAACTAGCAAGTTAAGACTTCTAAGAACACTAAATAGAGTATAATGGTCCAATTTGATGCCTAACGAATGCTCAATTGTTTGCATGGACAAGTGTTTCACGTTTCGTGCAATTTTGAACTTAAGTTGGTCTATTGGCTTCTTTACCTAACGAAACGTTGTCCAAAAGCTAAACTTGCAGTTAAGACTTCTAAGAACACTAAATAGAGTATAACGGTCCAATTTGATGCCTTAGGAATGCTCAATTCTATGCATAGACAAGTTTTTCAACGTTTGTGTAATTTTGAACTTAACTTGGTCTATTGGTTCTTTACCTAAGGAAACGTTGTGCGAAAGCTAAACTAGCAAGTTAAGACTTCTAAGAACACTAAATAGAGT
>NW_024056138.1:0-95679 GCF_013401445.1 Tripterygium wilfordii
CTTGCTAGTTGAGCCTTCGTGCAACGTTTCGTAAGTTAAAGATGCGAATAGACCAAGTTATGTTTGAAATTGCACAAAAACGTGAAAAGCTCCTCTATGGAGAGAGTTGAGCAATTCCAAAGCATCAATGTGGACCGTTGTACTCTATTTAGTGCTCTTACAAGTCTAACTTGCTAGTTGAGCCTTCGTGCCACGTTTCGTAAGGTAAAGACGCGAATAGACCAAGTTATGTTTGAAATTGCACAAAAACGTGAAAAGCTCCTCTACGGAGAGAGTTGAGCAATTCCAAAGCATCAATGTGGACCGTTGTACTCTATTTAGTGCTCTTACAAGTCTAACTTGCTAGTTAGAGCCTTCGTGCCAACGTTTCGTAAGTAAAGACGCGAATAGACCAAGTTATGTTTGAAATTGCACAAAAACGTGAAAAGCTCCTCTATGGAGAGAGTTGAGCAATTCCAAAGCATCAATGTGGACCGTTGCACTCTATTTAGTGCTCTTACAAGTCTAACTTGCTAGTTGAGCCTTCGTGCCACGTTTCGTAAGTAAAGACGAATAGACCAAGTTATGTTTGAAATTGCACAAAAACGTGAAAAGCTCCTCTATGGAGAGAGTTGAGCAATTCCAAAGCATCAATGTGGACCGTTGCACTCTATTTAGCGCTCTTACAAGTCTAACTTGCTAGTTGAGCCTTCGTGCAACGTTTCGTAAGTTAAAGATGCGAATAGACCAAGTTATGTTTGAAATTGCACAAAAACGTGAAAAGCTCCTCTATGGAGAGAGTTGAGTAATTCCAAAGCATCAATGTGGACCGTTGTACTCTATTTAGTGCTCTTACAAGTCTAACTTGCTAGTTGAGCCTTCGTGCCACGTTTCGTAAGTTAAAGATGTGAATAGACCAAGTTATGTTTGAAATTGCACAAAAACGTGAAAAGCTCCTCTATGGAGAGAGTTGAGCAATTCCAAAGCATCAATGTGGACCGTTGTACTCTATTTAGTGCTCTTACAAGTCTAACTTGCTAGTTGAGCCTTCGTGCCACGTTTCGTAAGGTAAAGACGCGAATAGACCAAGTTATGTTTGAAATTGCACAAAAACGTGAAAAGCTCCTCTATGGAGAGAGTTGAGCAATTCCAAAGCATCAATGTGGACCGTTGTACTCTATTTAGTGCTCTTACAAGTCTAACTTGCTAGTTGAGCCTTCGTGCAACGTTTCGTAAGTAAAGATGCGAATAGACCAAGTTATGTTTGAAATTGCACAAAAACGTGAAAAGCTCCTCTATGGAGAGAGTTGAGCAATTCCAAAGCATCAATGTGGACCGTTGTACTCTATTTAGTGCTCTTACAAGTCTAACTTGCTAGTTTAGCCTTCGTGCCACGTTTCGTAAGGTAAAGACCGAATAGACCAAGTTATGTTTGAAATTGCACAAAAACGTGAAAAGCTCCTCTATGGAGAGAGTTGAGCAATTCCAAAGCATCAATGTGGACCGTTGTACTCTATTTAGTGCTCTTACAAGTCTAACTTGCTAGTTGAGCCTTCGTGCACGTTTCGTAAGTAAAGATGCGAATAGACCAAGTTATGTTTGAAATTGCACAAAAACGTGAAAAGCTCCTCTATGGAGAGAGTTGAGCAATTCCAAAGCATCAATGTGGACCGTTGTACTCTATTTAGTGCTCTTACAAGTCTAACTTGCTAGTTGAGCCTTCGTGCCACGTTTCGTAAGGTAAAGCGAATAGACCAAGTTATGTTTGAAATTGCACAAAAACGTGAAAAGCTCCTCTACGGAGAGAGTTGAGCAATTCCAAAGCATCAATGTGGACCGTTGTACTCTATTTAGTGCTCTTACAAGTCTAACTTGCTAGTTGAGCCTTCGTGCACGTTTCGTAAGTTAAAGATGCGAATAGACCAAGTTATGTTTGAAATTGCACAAAAACGTGAAAAGCTCCTCTATGGAGAGAGTTGAGCAATTCCAAAGCATCAATGTGGACCGTTGTACTCTATTTAGTGCTCTTACAAGTCTAACTTGCTAGTTGAGCCTTCGTGCAACGTTTCGTAAGTTAAAGAGCGAATAGACCAAGTTATGTTTGAAATTGCACAAAAACGTGAAAAGCTCCTCTACGGAGAGAGTTGAGCAATTCCAAAGCATCAATGTGGACCGTTGTACTCTATTTAGTGCTCTTACAAGTCTAACTTGCTAGTTGAGCCTTCGTGCCACGTTTCGTAAGGTAAAGACGCGAATAGACCAAGTTTGTTTGAAATTGCACAAAAACGTGAAAAGCTCCTCTACGGAGAGAGTTGAGCAATTCCAAAGCATCAATGTGGACCGTTGTACTCTATTTAGTGCTCTTACAAGTCTAACTTGCTAGTTGAGCCTTCGTGCCACGTTTCGTAAGGTAAAGACGCGAATAGACCAAGTTATGTTTGAAATTGCACAAAAACGTGAAAAGCTCCTCTATGGAGAGAGTTGAGCAATTCCAAAGCATCAATGTGGACCGTTGTACTCTATTTAGTGCTCTTACAAGTCTAACTTGCTAGTTGAGCCTTCGTGCAAGTTTCGTAAGGTAAAGACGCGAATAGACCAAGTTATGTTTGAAATTGCACAAAAACGTGAAAACTCCTCTATGGAGAGAGTTGAGCAATTCCAAAGCATCAATGTGGACCGTTGTACTCTATTTAGTGCTCTTACAAGTCTAACTTGCTAGTTGAGCCTTCGTGCCACGTTTCGTAAGTAAAGATGCGAATAGACCAAGTTATGTTTGAAATTGCACAAAAACGTGAAAAGCTCCTCTATGGAGAGAGTTGAGCAATTCCAAAGCATCAATGTGGACCGTTGTACTCTATTTAGTGCTCTTACAAGTCTAACTTGCTAGTTGAGCCTTCGTGCCACGTTTCGTAAGGTAAAGACGCGAATAGACCAAGTTATGTTTGAAATTGCACAAAAACGTGAAAAGCTCCTCTACGGAGAGAGTTGAGCAATTCCAAAGCATCAATGTGGACCGTTGCACTCTATTTAGTGTCTTACAAGTCTAACTTGCTAGTTTAGCCTTCGTGCAACGTTTCGTAAGTAAAGACGCGAATAGACCAAGTTATGTTTGAAATTGCACAAAAACGTGAAAAGCTCCTCTATGGAGAGAGTTGAGCAATTCCAAAGCATCAATGTGGACCGTTGTACTCTATTTAGTGCTCTTACAAGTCTAACTTGCTAGTTTAGCCTTCGTGCACGTTTCGTAAGTAAAGACGAATAGACCAAGTTATGTTTGAAATTGCACAAAAACGTGAAAAGCTCCTCTATGGAGAGAGTTGAGCAATTCCAAAGCATCAATGTGGACCGTTGTACTCTATTTAGTGCTCTTACAAGTCTAACTTGCTAGTTTAGCCTTCGTGCACGTTTCGTAAGGTAAAGATGCGAATAGACCAAGTTATGTTTGAAATTGCACAAAAACGTGAAAAGCTCCTCTATGGAGAGAGTTGAGCAATTCCAAAGCATCAATGTGGACCGTTGTACTCTATTTAGTGCTCTTACAAGTCTAACTTGCTAGTTGAGCCTTCGTGCCACGTTTCGTAAGGTAAAGACGCGAATAGACCAAGTTATGTTTGAAATTGCACAAAAACGTGAAAAGCTCCTCTATGGAGAGAGTTGAGCAATTCCAAAGCATCAATGTGGACCGTTGTACTCTATTTAGTGCTCTTACAAGTCTAACTTGCTAGTTGAGCCTTCGTGCACGTTTCGTAAGTAAAGATGCGAATAGACCAAGTTAAGTTTAGTAATTGGACACAAAAACGTGAAAAAGCTCCTCTATGGAGAGAGTTGAGCAATTCCACAAGCTCAATGTGGACCGTTGTACTCTATTTCGTGCTTCTTACAAGTCTAACTTGCTAGTTGAGCCTTCGTGCAACGTTTCGTAAGTTAAAGAGGCGAATAGACCAAGTTATGTTTCGAAATTGCAATAAAAAACATGAACAGCTCCTCTACTGGAGAGAGTTGAGCAATTCCAAAGCATCAATGTGGACCGTTGTACTCTATTAAGTGCTCTTACAAGTCTAACTTGCTAGTTTAGCCTTCGTGCCACGTTTCGTAAGGTAAAGACGCGAATAGACCAAGTTATGTTTGAAATTGCACAAAAACGTGAAAAGCTCCTCTACGGAGAGAGTTGAGCAATTCCAAAGCGTCAATGTGGACCGTTGTACTCTATTTAGTGCTCTTACAAGTCTAACATGCTAGTTGAGCCTTCGTGCCAAGTTTCGTAAGGTAAAGACGCGAATAGACCAAGTTATGTTGGAAATTGCACAAAAACGTGAAAAACTCCTCTACGGAGAGAGTTGAGCAATTCCAAGGCATCAGTGTGGACCGTTGTACTCTATTTAGTGCTCTTACAAGTCTAACTTGCTAGTTGAGCCTTCGTGCCACGTTTCGTAAGGTAAAGACGTGAGTAGACCAAGTTATGTTTGAAATTGCACAAAAACGTGAGAAGCTCCTCTATGGAGAGAGTTGAGCAATTCCAAAGCATCAATGTGGACCGTTGCACTCTATTTAGCGCTCTTACAAGTCTAACTTGCTAGTTGAGCCTTCGTGCCACGTTTCGTAAGTTAAAGAGGCGAATAGACCAAGTTATGTTTGAAATTGCACAAAAAACGTGAAAAGCTCCTCTATGGAGAGAGTTTGAGCAATTCCAAACCATCAATGTGGACCGTTGCACTCTATTTAGCGCTCTTACAAGTCTAACTTGCTAGTTGAGCCTTCGTGCACGTTTCGTAAATTAAAGACTGCGAATAGACCAAGTTATGTTTGAAATTGCAAACAAAAACGTGAAAAGCTCCTCTATGGAGAGAGTTGAGCAATTCCAAAGCATCAATGTGGACCCGTTGTACTCTATTTAGTGCTCTTACAAGTCTAACTTGCTAGTTGAGCCTTCGTGCCACGTTTCGTAGGGTAAAGACGCGAATAGACCAAGTTATGTTTGAAATTGCACAAAAACGTGAAAAGCTCCTCTACGGAGGAGAGTTGAGCAATTCCAAAGCATCATGTCGACCGTTGTACTCTATTTAGTGTTCTTACAAGTATAACATGCTAGTTTAGCCTTCGTGCAACGTTTCGTAAGTTAAAGATGCGAATAGACCAAGTTATGTTTGAAATTGCACAAAAACGTGAAAAGCTCCTCTATGGAGAGAGTTGAGCAATTCGAAAGCGTCAATGTGGACCGTTTTACTCTATTTCGTGCTCTTACAAGTCTAACTTGCTAGTTGAGCCTTCGTGCAACGTTTCGTAAGTTAAAGAGGCGAATAGACCAAGTTATCTTCGAAATTGCATAAAAACATGAAAAGCTCCTCTACGGAGAGAGTTGAGCAATTCCAAAGCATCAATGTGGACCGTTGTACTCTATTAAGTGCTCTTACAAGTCTAACTTGCTAGTTTAGCCTTCGTGCCAACGTTTGTAAGGTAAAGACGCGAATAGACCAAGTTATGTTTGAAATTGCACAAAAACGTGAAAAGCTCCTCTATGGAGAGAGTTGAGCAATTCCAAAGCATCAATGTGAACCGTTGTACTCTATTTAGTGCTCTTACAAGTCTAACTTGCTAGTTGAGCCTTCGTGTCAAGTTTCGTAAGGTAAAGACGCGAATAGACCAAGTTATGTTGGAAATTGCAAAAAAACGTGAAAAACTCCTCTACGGAGAGAGTTGAGCAATTCCAAGGCATCAATGTGGACCGTTGTACTCTATTTAGTGCTCTTACAAGTCTAACTTGCTAGTTGAGCCTTCGTGCCACGTTTCGTAAGGTAAAGACGTGAGTAGACCAAGTTATGTTTGAAATTGCACAAAAACGTGAGAAGCTCCTCTATGGAGAGAGTTGAGCAATTCCAAAGCATCAATGTGGACCGTTGCACTCTATTTAGCGCTCTTACAAGTCTAACTTGCTAGTTGAGCCTTCGTGCCACGTTTCGTAAGTTAAAGAGGCGAATAGACCAAGTTATGTTTGAAATTGCACAAAAACGTGAAAAGCTCCTCTATGGAGAGAGTTGAGCAATTCCAAACCATCAATGTGGACCGTTGCACTCTATTTAGTGCTCTTACAAGTCTAACTTGCTAGTTGAGCCTTCGTGCCACGTTTCGTAAGGTAAAGACGTGAGTAGACCAAGTTATGTTTGAAATTGCACAAAAACGTGAGAAGCTCCTCTATGGAGAGAGTTGAGCAATTCCAAAGCATCAATGTGGACCGTTGCACTCTATTTAGCGCTCTTACAAGTCTAACTTGCTAGTTGAGCCTTCGTGCCACGTTTCGTAAGTTAAAGAGGCGAATAGACCAAGTTATGTTTGAAATTGCACAAAAACGTGAAAAGCTCCTCTATGGAGAGAGTTGAGCAATTCCAAACCATCAATGTGGACCGTTGCACTCTATTTAGCGCTCTTACAAGTCTAACTTGCTAGTTGAGCCTTCGTGCCACGTTTCGTAAGGTAAAGACGCGAATAGACCAAGTTATGTTTGAACTTGCACAAGAACGTGAAAAGCTCCTCTCCGGAGAGAGTTGAGCAATTCCAAAGCATCAATGTGGACCGTTGCACTCTATTTAGTGTTCTTACAAGTCTAACCTGCTAGTTGAGCCTTCGTGCCACGTTTCGTGAGGTAAAGACGCGAATAGACCAAGTTATGTTTGAAATTGCGCAAAAACGTGAAAAGCTCCTCTACGGAGAGAGTTGAGCAATTCCAAAGCATCAATGTCGACCGTTGCACTCTATTTAGTGTTCTTACAAGTCTAACATGCTAGTTTAGCCTTCGTGCAACGTTTCGTAAGTTAAAGATGCGAATAGACCAAGTTATGTTTGAAATTGCACAAAAACGTGAAAAGCTCCTCTATGGAGAGAGTTGAGCAATTCCAAAGCGTCAATGTGGACCGTTGTACTCTATTTCGTGCTCTTACAAGTCTAACTTGCTAGTTGAGCCTTCGTGCAACGTTTCGTAAGTTAAAGAGGCGAATAGACCAAGTTATGTTCGAAATTGCATAAAAACATGAAAAGCTCCTCTACGGAGAGAGTTGAGCAATTCCAAAGCATCAATGTGGACCGTTGTACTCTATTAAGTGCTCTTACAAGTATAACTTGCTAGTTTAGCCTTCGTGCCACGTTTCGTAAGGTAAAGACGCGAATACACCAAGTTATGTTTGAAATTGCACAAAAACGTGAAAAGCTCCTCTATGGAGAGAGTTGAGCAATTCCAAAGCATCAATGTGGACCGTTGTACTCTATTTAGTGCTCTTACAAGTCTAACTTGCTAGTTGAGCCTTCGTGTCAAGTTTCGTAAGGTAAAGACGCGAATAGACCAAGTTATGTTTGAAATTGCACAAAAACGTGAAAAGCTCCTCTCCGGAGAGAGTTGAGCAATTCCAAAGCATCAATGTGGACCGTTGCACTCTATTTAGTGTTCTTACAAGTCTAACCTGCTAGTTGAGCCTTCGTGCCACGTTTCGTGAGGTAAAGACGTGAATAGACCAAGTTATGTTTGAAATTGCACAAAAACGTGAAAAGCTCCTCTACGGAGAGAGTTGAGCAATTCCAAAGCATCAATGTCGACCGTTGCACTCTATTTAGTGTTCTTACAAGTCTAACATGCTAGTTTAGCCTTCGTGCAACGTTTCGTAAGTCAAAGATGCGAATAGACCAAGTTATGTTTGAAATTACACAAAAACGTGAAAAGCTCCTCTATGGAGAGAGTTGAGCAATTCCAAAGCGTCAATGTGGACCGTTGTACTCTATTTCGTGCTCTTACAAGTCTAACTTGCTAGTTGAGCCTTCGTGCAACGTTTCGTAAGTTAAAGAGGCGAATAGACCAAGTTATGTTCGAAATTGCATAAAAACATGAAAAGCTCCTCTACGGAGAGAGTTGAGCAATTCCAAAGCATCAATGTGGACCGTTGTACTCTATTAAGTGCTCTTACAAGTCTAACTTGCTAGTTTAGCCTTCGTGCCACGTTTCGTAAGGTAAAGACGCGAATAGACCAAGTTATGTTTGAAATTGCACAAAAACGTGAAAAGCTCCTCCATGGAGAGAGTTGAGCAATTCCAAAGCATCAATGTGGACCGTTGTACTCTATTTAGTGCTCTTACAAGTCTAACTTGCTAGTTGAGCCTTCGTGTCAAGTTTCGTAAGGTAAAGACGCGAATAGACCAAGTTATGTTTGAAATTGCACAAAAACGTGAAAAACTCCTCAACGGAGAGAGTTGAGCAATTCCAAGGCATCAATGTGGACCGTTGCACTCTATTTAGCGCTCTTACAAGTCTAACTTGCTAGTTGAGCCTTCGTGCAACGTTTCGTAAATTAAAGATGCGAATAGACCAAGTTATGTTTGAAATTGCACAAAAACGTGAAAAGCTCCTCTATGGAGAGAGTTGAGCAATTCCAAACCATCAATGTGGACCGTTGCACTCTATTTAGCGCTCTTACAAGTCTAACTTGCTAGTTGAGCCTTCGTGCAACGTTTCGTAAATTAAAGATGCGAATAGACCAAGTTATGTTTGAAATTGCACAAAAACGTGAAAAGCTCCTCTATGGAGAGAGTTGAGTAATTCCAAAGCATCAATGTGGACCGTTGTACTCTATTTAGTGCTCTTACAAGTCTAACTTGCTAGTTGAGCCTTCGTGCCACGTTTCGTAGGGTAAAGACGCGAATAGACCAAGTTATGTTTGAAATTGCACAAAAACGTGAAAAGCTCCTCTACGGAGAGAGTTGAGCAATTCCAAAGCATCAATGTCGACCGTTGCACTCTATTTAGTGTTCTTACAAGTCTAACAAGCTAGTTTAGCCTTCGTGCAACGTTTCGTAAGTTAAAGATGCGAATAAACCAAGTTATGTTTGAAATTGCACAAAAACGTGAAAAGCTCCTCTATGGAGAGAGTTGAGCAATTCCAAAGCGTCAATGTGGACCGTTGTACTCTATTTCGTGCTCTTACAAGTCTAACTTGCTAGTTGAGCCTTCGTGCAACGTTTCGTAAGTTAAAGAGGCGAATAGACCAAGTTATGTTCGAAATTGCATAAAAACATGAAAAGCTCCTCTACGGAGAGAGTTGAGCAATTCCAAAGCATCAATGTGGACCGTTGTACTCTATTAAGTGCTCTTACAAGTATAACTTGCTAGTTTAGCCTTCGTGCCACGTTTCGTAAGGTAAAGACGCGAATACACCAAGTTATGTTTGAAATTGCACAAAAACGTGAAAAGCTCCTCTATGGAGAGAGTTGAGCAATTCCAAAGCATCAATGTGGACCGTTGTACTCTATTTAGTGCTCTTACAAGTCTAACTTGCTAGTTGAGCCTTCGTGTCAAGTTTCGTAAGGTAAAGACGCGAATAGACCAAGTTATGTTTGAAATTGCACAAAAACGTGAAAAACTCCTCTACGGAGAGAGTTGAGCAATTCCAAGGCATCAATGTGGACCGTTGTACACTATTTAGTGCTCTTACAAGTCTAACTTGCTAGTTGAGCCTTCGTGCCACGTTTCGTAAGGTAAAGACGTGAATAGACCAAGTTATGTTTGAAATTGCACAAAAACGTGAAAACTCCTCTACGGAGAGAGTTGAGCAATTCCAAAGCATCAATGTCGACCGTTGCACTCTATTTAGTGTTCTTACAAGTCTAACATGCTAGTTTAGCCTTCGTGCAACGTTTCGTAAGTCAAAGATGCGAATAGACCAAGTTATGTTTGAAATTACACAAAAACGTGAAAAGCTCCTCTATGGAGAGAGTTGAGCAATTCCAAAGCGTCAATGTGGACCGTTGTACTCTATTTCGTGCTCTTGCAAGTCTAACTTGCTAGTTGAGCCTTCGTGCAACGTTTCGTAAGTTAAAGAGGCGAATAGACCAAGTTACGTGTGAAATTGCACAAAAACGTGAAAAGCTCCTCTATGGAGAGAGTTGAGCAATTCCAAAGCATCAATGTGGACCGTTGTACTCTATTTAGTGCTCTTACAAGTCTAACTTGGTAGTTTAGCCTTCGTGCCACGTTTCGTAAGGTAAAGACGCGAATACACCAAGTTATGTTTGAAATTGCACAAAAACGTGAAAAGCTCCTCTATGGAGAGAGTTGAGCAATTCCAAAGCGTCAATGTGGACCGTTGTACTCTATTTCGTGCTCTTACAAGTCTAACTTGCTAGTTGAGCCTTCGTGCAACGTTTCGTAAGTTAAAGAGGCGAATAGACCAAGTTACGTGTGAAATTGCACAAAAACGTGAAAAGCTCCTCTATGGAGAGAGTTGAGCAATTCCAAAGCATCAATGTGGACCGTTGTACTCTATTTAGTGCTCTTACAAGTCTAACTTGGTAGTTTAGCCTTCGTGCCACGTTTCGTAAGGTAAAGACGCGAATAGACCAAGTTATGTTTGAAATTGCACAAAAACGTGAAAAGCTCCTCTACGGAGAGAGTTGAGCAATTACAAGGCATCAATGTGGACCGTTGTACTCTATTTAGTGCTCTTACAAGTCTAACTTGCTAGTTGTGCCTTCGTGCCACATTTCGTAACGTAAAGACGTGAATAGACCAAGTTATGTTTGAAATTGCACAAAAACATGAAAAGCTCCTCTACGGAGAGAGTTGAGCAATTCCAAAGCATCAATATCGACGTTGCACTCTATTTAGCGTTCTTACAAGTCTAACATGCTAGTTTTGCCTTTGTGCAACGTTTCGTAAGTTAAAGATGCGAATCGATCAAGTTATGTTTGAAATTGCACAAAAACGTGGATAGCTCCTCTATGGAGAGAGTTGAGCAATTCCAAAGCATCAATGTGGACCGTTGTACTCTATTTAGTGCTCTTACAAGTCTAACTTGCTAGTTGAGCGTTCGTGCCACGTTTCGTAAGGTAAAGACGCGAATAGACCAAGTTATGTTTGAAATTGCACAAAAACGTGAAAAGCTCCTCTACGGAGAGAGTTGAGCAATTCCAAAGCATCAATGTGGACCGTTGTACTCTATTTAGTGCTCTTACAAGTCTAACTTGCTAGTTGAGCCTTCGTGCCACGTTTCGTAAGGTAAAGACGCGAATAGACCAAGTTATGTTTGAAATTGCACAAAAACGTGAAAAGCTCCTCTACCGAGAGAGTTGAGCAATTCCAAGGCATTATTCTGGACCATTGTACTCTATTTAGTGCTCTTAAAAGTCTAACTTGCTAGTTGAGCCTTCGTGCCACGTTTCGTAAGGTAAAGACGCGAATAGACCAAGTTATGTTTGAACTTGCACAAGAACGTGAAAAGCTCCTCTCCGGAGAGAGTTGAGCAATTCCAAAGCATCAATGTGGACCGTTGCACTCTATTTAGTGTTCTTACAAGTCTAACTTGCTAGTTGAGCCTTCGTGCCACGTTTCGTAAGGTAAAGACGCGAATAGACCAAGTTATGTTTGAAATTGCACAAAAACGTGAAAAGCTCCTCTACGGAGAGAGTTGAGCAATTCCAAAGCATCAATGTGGACCGTTGTACTCTATTTAGTGCTCTTACAAGTCTAACTTGCTAGTTGAGCCTTCGTGCCACGTTTCGTAAGGTAAAGACGCGAATAGACCAAGTTATGTTAGTAATTGCACAAAAAGTGAAAAGCTCCTCTATGGAGAGAGTTGAGCAATTCCAAAGCGTCAATGTTGACCGTTGTACTCTATTTCGTGCTCTTACAAGTCTAACTTGCTAGTTGAGCCTTCGTGCAGCGTTTCGTAAGTTAAAGAGGCGAATAGACCAAGTTATGTTTTAAATTGCACAAAAACATGAAAAGCTCCTCTATGGAGAGAGTTGAGCAATTCCAAAGCATCAATGTGGACCGTTGTACTCTATTTAGTGCTCTTACAAGTCTAACTTGCTAGTTGAGCCTTCGTGCCACGTTTCGTAAGGTAAAGACGCGAATAGACCAAGTTATGTTTGAAATTGCACAAAAACGTGAAAAGCTCCTCTATGGAGAGAGTTGAGCAATTCCAAAGCATCAATGTGGACCGTTGTACTTTATTTAGTGCTCTTACAAGTCTAACTTGCTAGTTTAGCCTTCGTGCCACGTTTCGTAAGGTAAAGACGCGAATAGACCAAGTTATGTTTGAAATTGCACAAAAACGTGAAAAGCTCCTCTACGGAGAGAGTTGAGCAATTCCAAGGCATCAATGTGGACCATTGTACTCTATTTAGTGCTCTTACAAGTCTAACTTGCTAGTTGAGCCTTCGTGCCACGTTTCGTAAGGTAAAGACGCGAATAGACCAAGTTATGTTTGAAATTGCACAAAAACGTGAAAAGCTCCTCTACGGAGAGAGTTGAGCAATTCCAAAGCATCAATGTGGACCGTTGCACTCTATTTAGTGTTCTTACAAGTCTAAGTTGCTAGTTGAGCCTTCGTGCCACGTTTCGTAAGGTAAAGACGCGAATAGACCAAGTTATGTTTGAAATTGCACAAAAACGTGAAAAGCTCCTCTACGGAGAGAGTTGAGCAATTTCAAGGCATCATTCTTGACCATTGTACTCTATTTAGTGCTCTTAAAAGTCTAACTTGCTAGTTGAGCCTTCGTGCCACGTTTCGTAAGGTAAAGACTCGAATAGACCAAGTTATGTTTGAACTTGCACAAAAACGTGAAAAGCTCCTCTCCGGAGAGAGTTGAGCAATTCCAAACCATCAATGTGGACCGTTGCACTCTATTTAGTGTTCTTACAAGTCTAACTTGCTAGTTGAGCCTTCGTGCCACGTTTCGTAAGGTAAAGACGCGAATAGACCAAGTTATGTTTGAAATTGCACAAAAAACGTGAAAAGCTCCTCTACGGAGAGAGTTGAGCAATTCCAAAGCATCAATGTGGACCGTTGTACTCTATTTAGTGCTCTTACAAGTCTAACTTGCTAGTTGAGCCTTCGTGCCACGTTTCGTAAGGTAAAGACGCGAATAGACCAAGTTATGTTTGAAATTGCACAAAAACGTGAAAAGCTCCTCTACGGAGAGAGTTGAGCAATTCCAAGGCATCATTCTTGACCATTGTACTCTATTTAGTGCTCTTAAAAGTCTAACTTGCTAGTTGAGCCTTCGTGCCACGCTTCGTAACGTAAAGACGCGAATAGACCAAGTTATGTTTGAAATTGCACAAAAACGTGAAAAGCTCCTCTACGGAGAGAGTTGAGCAATTCCAAGGCATCATTCTGGACCATTGTAGTCTATTTAGTGCTCTTAAAAGTCTAACTTGCTAGTTGAGCCTTCGTGCCACGTTTCGTAAGGTAAAGACGCGAATAGACCAAGTTATGTTTGAAATTGCACAAAAACGTGAGAAGCTCCTCTATGGAGAGAGTTGAGCAATTCCAAAGCATTAATGTGGACCGTTGTACTCTATTTAGTGCTCTTACAAGTCTAACTTGCTAGTTGAGCCTTCGTGCCTCATTTCGTAAGGTAAAGACGCGAATAGACCAAGTTATGTTAGAAATTGCACAAAAACGTGAAAAGCTCCTCTATGGAGAGAGTTGAGCAATTCCAAAGCGTCAATGTTGACCGTTGTACTCTATTTAGTGCTCTTACAAGTCTAACTTGCTAGTTGAGCCTTCGTGCCACGTTTCGTAAGGTAAAGACGCGAATAGACCAAGTTATGTTTGAAATTGCACAAAAACGTGAAAAGCTCCTCTACGGAGAGAGTTGAGCAATTCCAAAGCATCAATGTGGACCGTTGCACTCTATTTAGTGTTCTTACAAGTCTAAGTTGCTAGTTGAGCCTTCGTGCCACGTTTCGTAAGGTAAAGACGCGAATAGACCAAGTTATGTTTGAAATTGCACAAAAACGTGAAAAGCTCCTCTACGGAGAGAGTTGAGCAATTTCAAGGCATCATTCTTGACCATTGTACTCTATTTAGTGCTCTTAAAAGTCTAACTTGCTAGTTGAGCCTTCGTGCCACGTTTCGTAAGGTAAAGACTCGAATAGACCAAGTTATGTTTGAACTTGCACAAAAACGTGAAAAGCTCCTCTCCGGAGAGAGTTGAGCAATTCCAAACCATCAATGTGGACCGTTGCACTCTATTTAGTGTTCTTACAAGTCTAACTTGCTAGTTGAGCCTTCGTGCCACGTTTCGTAAGGTAAAGACGCGAATAGACCAAGTTATGTTTGAAATTGCACAAAAACGTGAAAAGCTCCTCTACGGAGAGAGTTGAGCAATTCCAAAGCATCAATGTGGACCGTTGTACTCTATTTAGTGCTCTTACAAGTCTAACTTGCTAGTTGAGCCTTCGTGCCACGTTTCGTAAGGTAAAGACGCGAATAGACCAAGTTATGTTTGAAATTGCACAAAAACGTGAAAAGCTCCTCTACGGAGAGAGTTGAGCAATTCCAAGGCATCATTCTTGACCATTGTACTCTATTTAGTGCTCTTAAAAGTCTAACTTGCTAGTTGAGCCTTCGTGCCACGCTTCGTAACGTAAAGACGCGAATAGACCAAGTTATGTTTGAAATTGCACAAAAACGTGAAAAGCTCCTCTACGGAGAGAGTTGAGCAATTCCAAGGCATCATTCTGGACCATTGTACTCTATTTAGTGCTCTTAAAAGTCTAACTTGCTAGTTGAGCCTTCGTGCCACGTTTCGTAAGGTAAAGACGCGAATAGACCAAGTTATGTTTGAAATTGCACAAAAACGTGAGAAGCTCCTCTATGGAGAGAGTTGAGCAATTCCAAAGCATTAATGTGGACCGTTGTACTCTATTTAGTGCTCTTACAAGTCTAACTTGCTAGTTGAGCCTTCGTGCCTCATTTCGTAAGGTAAAGACGCGAATAGACCAAGTTATGTTAGAAATTGCACAAAAACGTGAAAAGCTCCTCTAGGGAGAGAGTTGAGCAATTCCAAAGCGTCAATGTTGACCGTTGTACTCTATTTCGTGCTCTTACAAGTCTAACTTGCTAGTTGAGCCTTCGTGCAACGTTTCGTAAGTTAAAGAGGCGAATAGAACAAGTTATGTTTGAAATTGCACAAAAACATGAAAAGCTCCTCTATGGAGAGAGTTGAGCAATTCCAAAGCATCAATGTGGACCGTTGTACTCTATTTAGTGCTCTTACAAGTCTAACTTGCTAGTTGAGCCTTCGTGCCACGTTTCGTAAGGTAAAGACGCGAATAGACCAAGTTATGTTTGAAATTGCACAAAAACGTGAAAAGCTCCTCTATGGAGAGAGTTGAGCAATTCCAAAGCATCAATGTGGACCGTTGTACTCTATTTAGTGCTCTTACAAGTCTAACTTGCTAGTTTAGCCTTCGTGCCACGTTTCGTAAGGTAAAGACGCGAATAGACCAAGTTATGTTTGAAATTGCACAAAAACGTGAAAAGCTCCTCTATGGAGAGAGTTGAGCAATTCCAAAGCATCAATGTGGACCGTTGTACTCAATTTAGTGCTCTTACAAGTCTAACTTGCCAGTTGAGCCTTCGTGCCACGTTTCGTAAGGTAAAGACGCGAATAGACCAAGTTATGTTTGAAATTGCACAAAAACGTGAAAAGCTCCTCTACGGAGAGAGTTGAGCAATTCCCTGGCATCAATGTGGACCATTGTACTCTATTTAGTGCTCTTACAAGTCTAACTTGCTAGTTGAGCCTTCGTGCAACGTTTCGTAAGTTAAAGAGGCGAATAGAACAAGTTATGTTTGAAATTGCACAAAAACATGAAAAGCTCCTCTATGGAGAGAGTTGAGCAATTCCAAAGCATCAATGTGGACCGTTGTACTCTATTTAGTGCTCTTACAAGTCTAACTTGCTAGTTGAGCCTTCGTGCCACGTTTCGTAAGGTAAAGACGCGAATAGACCAAGTTATGTTTGAAATTGCACAAAAACGTGAAAAGCTCCTCTATGGAGAGAGTTGAGCAATTCCAAAGCATCAATGTGGACCGTTGTACTCTATTTAGTGCTCTTACAAGTCTAACTTGCTAGTTTAGCCTTCGTGCCACGTTTCGTAAGGTAAAGACGCGAATAGACCAAGTTATGTTTGAAATTGCACAAAAACGTGAAAAGCTCCTCTATGGAGAGAGTTGAGCAATTCCAAAGCATCAATGTGGACCGTTGTACTCTAATTTAGTGCTCTTACAAGTCTAACTTGCCTAGTTGAGCCTTCGTGCCACGTTTCGTAAGGTAAAGACGCGAATAGACCAAGTTATGTTTGAAATTGCACAAAAACGTGAAAAGCTCCTCTACGGAGAGAGTTGAGCAATTCCCTGGCATCAATGTGGACCATTGTACTCTATTTAGTGCTCTTACAAGTCTAACTTGCTAGTTGAGCCTTCGTGCCACGTTTCGTAAGGTAAAGACGCGAATAGACCAAGTTATGTTTGAAATTGCACAAAAACGTGAAAAGCTCCTCTACGGAGAGAGTTGAGCAATTCCAAGGCATCATTCTTGACCATTGTACTCTATTTAGTGCTCTTAAAAGTCTAACTTGCTAGTTGAGCCTTCGTGCCACGTTTCGTAAGGTAAAGACGCGAATAGACCAAGTTATGTTTGAACTTGCACAAAAATGTGAAAAGCTCCTCTCCGGAGAGAGTTGAGCAATTCCAAAGCATCAATGTGGACCGTTGCACTCTATTTAGTGTTCTTACAAGTCTAACTTGCTAGTTGAGACTTCGTGCCACGTTTCGTAAGTTAAAGACGCGAATAGACCAAGTTATGTTTGAAATTGCATAAAAACGTGAAAAGCTCCTCTACGGAGAGAGTTGAGCAATTCCAAAGCATCAATGTGGACCGTTGTACTCTATTTAGTGCTCTTACAAGTCTAACTTGCTAGTTGAGCCTTCGTGCCACGTTTCGTAAGATAAAGACGCGAATAGACCAAGTTATGTTTGAAATTGCACAAAGACGTGAAAAGCTCCTCTATGGAGAGAGTTGAGCAATTCCAAAGCGTCAATGTGGACCGTTGTACTCTATTTCGTGCTCTTACAAGTCTAACTTGCTAGTTGAGCCTTCGTGCAACGTTTCGTAAGTTAAAGAGGCGAATAGACCAAGTTATGTATGAAATTGCACAAAAACATGAAAAGCTCCTCTGTGGAGAGAGTTGATCAATTCCAAAGCATCAATGTGGACCGTTGTACTCTATTTAGTGCTCTTACAAGTCTAACTTGCTAGTTTAGCCTTCGTGCCACGTTTCGTAAGGTAAAGACGCGAATAGACCAAGTTATGTTTGGAATTGCACAAAAACGTGAAAAGCTCCTCTATGGAGAGAGTTGAGCAATTCCAAAGCATCAATGTGGACCGTTGTACTCTATTTAGTGCTCTTACAAGTCTAACTTGCTAGTTGAGCCTTCGTGCCACGTTTCGTAAGGTAAAGACGCGAATAGACCAAGTTATGTTTGAAATTGCACAAAAACGTGAAAAGCTCCTCTACGGAGAGAGTTGAGCAATTCCAAGGCATCATTCTGGACCGTTGTACTCTATTTAGTGCTCTTAAAATTCTAACTTGCTAGTTGAGCCTTCGTGCCACGTTTCGTAAGGTAAAGACGCGAATAGACCAAGTTATGTTTGAACTTGCACAAAAACGTGAAAAGCTCCTCTCCGGAGAGAGTTGAGCAATTCCAAAGCATCAATGTGGACCGTTGCACTCTATTTAGTGTTCTTACAAGTCTAACTTGCTAGTTGAGCCTTCGTGCCACATATCGTAAGGTAAAGACGCGAATAGACCAAGTTATGTTTGAAATTGCACAAAAACGTGAAAAGCTCCTCAACGGAGAGAGTTGAGCAATTCCAAAGCATCAATGTGGACCGTTGTACTCTATTTAGTGCTCTTAAAAGTCTAACTTGCTAGTTGAGCCTTCGTGCCACGTTTCGTAAGGTAAAGACGCGAATAGACCAAGTTATGTTTGAAATTGCACAAAAACGTGAAAAGCTCCTCTACGGAGAGAGTTGAGCAATTCCAAAGCATCATTCTTGACCATTGTACTCTATTTAGTGCTCTTAAAAGTCTAACTTGCTAGTTGAGCCTTCGTGCCACGTTTCGTAAGGTAAAGACGCGAATAGACCAAGTTATGTTTGAACTTGCACAAAAACGTGAAAAGCTCCTCTCCGGAGAGAGTTGAGCAATTCCAAAGCATCAATGTGGACCGTTGCACTCTATTTAGTGTTCTTACAAGTCTAACTTGCTAGTTGAGCCTTCGTGCCACGTTTCGTAAGGTAAAGACGCGAATAGACCAAGTTATGTTTGAAATTGCACAAAAACGTGAAAAGCTCCTCTACGGAGAGAGTTGAGCAATTCCAAAGCATCAATGTGGACCGTTGTACTCTATTTAGTGCTCTTACAAGTCTAACTTGCTAGTTGAGCCTTCGTGCCACGTTTCGTAAGGTAAAGACGCGAATAGACCAAGTTATGTTTGAAATTGCACAAAAACGTGAAAAGCTCCTCTATGGAGAGAGTTGAGCAATTCCAAAGCGTCAATGTGGACCGTTGTACTCTATTTCGTGCTCTTACAAGTCTAACTTGCTAGTTGAGCCTTCGTGCCACGTTTCGTAAGGTAAAGACGCGAATAGACCAAGTTATGTTTGAAATTGCACAAAAACGTGAAAAGCTCCTCTACGGAGAGAGTTGAGCAATTCCAAGGCATCATTCTGGACCGTTGTACTCTATTTAGTGCTCTTAAAATTCTAACTTGCTAGTTGAGCCTTCGTGCCACGTTTCGTAAGGTAAAGACGCGAATAGACCAAGTTATGTTTGAACTTGCACAAAAACGTGAAAAGCTCCTCTCCGGAGAGAGTTGAGCAATTCCAAAGCATCAATGTGGACCGTTGCACTCTATTTAGTGTTCTTACAAGTCTAACTTGCTAGTTGAGCCTTCGTGCCACATTTCGTAAGGTAAAGACGCGAATAGACCAAGTTATGTTTGAAATTGCACAAAAACGTGAAAAGCTCCTCTACGGAGAGAGTTGAGCAATTCCAAGGCATCATTCTGGACCGTTGTACTCTATTTAGTGCTCTTAAAAGTCTAACTTGCTAGTTGAGCCTTCGTGCCACGTTTCGTAAGGTAAAGACGCGAATAGACCAAGTTATGTTTGAACTTGCACAAAAACGTGAAAAGCTCCTCTCCGGAGAGAGTTGAGCAATTCCAAAGCATCAATGTGGACCGTTGCACTCTATTTAGTGTTCTTACAAGTATAACTTGCTAGTTGAGCCTTCGTGCCAGATTTCGTAAGGTAAAGACGCGAATAGACAAAGTTATGTTTGAAATTGCACAAAAACGTGAAAAGCTCCTCTACGGAGAGAGTTGAGCAATTCCAAAGCATCAATGTGGACCGTTGTACTCTATTTCGTGCTCTTACAAGTCTAACTTGCTAGTTGAGCCTTCGTGCAACGTTTCGTAAGTTAAAGAGGCGAATAGACCAAGTTATGTTTGAAATTGCACAAAAACGTGAAAAGCTCCTCTACGGAGAGAGTTGAGCAATTCCAAGGCATCATTCTTGACCATTGTACTCTATTTAGTGCTCTTAAAAGTCTAACTTGCTAGTTGAGCCTTCGTGCCACGTTTCGTAAGGTAAAGACGCGAATAGACCAAGTTATGTTTGAACTTGCACAAAAACGTGAAAAGCTCCTCTACGGAGAGAGTTGAGCAATTCCAAAGCGTCAATGTGGACCGTTGTACTCTATTTCGTGCTCTTACAAGTCTAACTTGCTAGTTGAGCCTTCGTGCCACGTTTCGTAAGGTAAAGACGCGAATAGACCAAGTTATGTTTGAAATTGCACAAAAACGTGAAAAGCTCCTCTACGGAGAGAGTTGAGCAATTCCAAGGCATCATGTGGACCGTTGTACTCTATTTAGTGCTCTTACAAGTCTAACTTGCTAGTTGAGCCTTCGTGCCACGTTTCGTAAGGTAAAGACGCGAATAGACCAAGTTATGTTTGAAATTGCACAAAAACGTGAAAAGCTCCTCTACGGAGAGAGTTGAGCAATTCCAAAGCATCAATGTGGACCGTTGCACTCTATTTAGTGTTCTTACAAGTCTAACTTGCTAGTTGAGCCTTCGTGCCACATTTCGTAAGGTAAAGACGCGGATAGACCAAGTTATGTTTGAAATTGCACAAAAACGTGAAAAGCTCCTCTACGGAGAGAGTTGAGCAATTCCAAGGCATCAATGTGGACCGTTGTACTCTATTTAGTGCTCTTAAAAGTCTAACTTGCTAGTTGAGCCTTCGTGCCACGTTTCGTAAGGTAAAGACGCGAATAGACCAAGTTATGTTTGAACTTGCACAAAAACGTGAAAAGCTCCTCTCCGGAGAGAGTTGAGCAATTCCAAAGCATCAATGTGGACCGTTGTACTCTATTTAGTGCTTCTTACAAGTCTAACTTGCTAGTTGAGCCTTCGTGCCACGATTTCGTAAGGTAAAGACGCGAATAGACAAAGTTATGTTTGAAATTGCACAAAAACGTGAAAAGCTCCTCTACGGAGAGAGTTGAGCAATTCCAAAGCGTCAATGTGGACCGTTGTACTCTATTTCGTGCTCTTACAAGTCTAACTTGCTAGTTGAGCCTTCGTGCAACGTTTCGTAAGTTAAAGAGGCGAATAGACCAAGTTATGTTTGAAATTGCACAAAAACGTGAAAAGCTCCTCTATGGAGAGAGTTGAGCAATTCCAAAGCGTCAATGTGGACCGTTGTACTCTATTTCGTGCTCTTACAAGTCTAACTTGCTAGTTGAGCCTTCGTGCAACGTTTCGTAAGTTAAAGATGCGAATAGACCAAGTTATGTTTGAAATTGCACAAAAACATGAAAAGCTCCTCTATGGAGAGAGTTGAGCAATTCCAAAGCATCAATGTGGACCGTTGTACTCTACTTAGTGCTCTTACAAGTCTAACTTGCTAGTTTAGCCTTCGTGCCACGTTTCGTAAGGTAAAGACGCGAATAGACCAAGTTATGTTTGAAATTGCACAAAAACGTGAAAAGCTCCTCTATGGAGAGAGTTGAGCAATTCCAAAGCATCAATGTGGACCGCTGTACTCTATTTAGTGCTCTTACAAGTCTAACTTCCTAGTTGAGCCTTCGTGCCATGTTTCGTAAGGTAAAGACGCGAATAGACCAAGTTATGTTTGAAATTGCACAAAAACGTGAAAAGCTCCTCTACGGAGAGAGTTGAGCAATTCCAAGGCATCAATGTGGACCATTGTACTCTATTTAGTGCTCTTACAAGTCTAACTTGCTAGTTGAGCCTTCGTGCCACGTTTCGTATGGTACAGACGCGAATAGACCAAGTTATGTTTGAAATTGCACAAAAACGTGAAAAGCTCCTCTACGGAGAGAGTTGAGCAATTCCAAAGCATCAATGTGGACCGTTGCACTCTATTTAGTGTTCTTACAAATCTAACTTGCTAGTTGAGCCTTCGTGCCACGTTTCGTAAGGTAAAGACGCGAATAGACCAAGTTATGTTTGAAATTGCACAAAAACGTGAAAAGCTCCTCTACGGAGAGAGTTGAGCAATTCCAAAGCATCAATGTGAACCGTTGTACTCTATTTAGTGCTCTTACAAGTCTAACTTTCTAGTTGAGCCTTCGTGCCACGTTTCGTAAGGTAAAGACGCGAATAGACCAAGTTATGTTTGAAATTGCACAAAATCATGAAAAGCTCCTCTACGGAGAGAGTTGAGCAATTGCAAAGCGTCAATGTGGACCGTTGTACTCTATTTCGTGCTCTTACAAGTCTAACTTGCTAGTTCAGCCTTCGTGCAACGTTTCGTAAGTTAAAGAGGCGAATAGACCAAGTTATGTTTGAAATTGCACAAAAACATGAAAAGCTCCTCTATGGAGAGAGTTGAGCAATTCCGAAGCATCAATGTGGACCGTTGTACTCTATCTAGTGCTCTTACAAGTCTAACTTGCTAGTTTAGCCTTCGTGCCACGTTTCGTAAGGTAAAGACGCGAATAGACCAAGTTATGTTTGAAATTGCACAAAAACGTGAAAAGCTCCTCTATGGAGAGAGTTGAGCAATTCCAAGGCATCATTCTGGACCGTTGTACTCTATTTAGTGCTCTTAAAATTCTAACTTGCTAGTTGAGCCTTCGTGCCACGTTTCGTAAGGTAAAGACGCGAATAGACCAAGTTATGTTTGAACTTGCACAAAAACGTGAAAAGCTCCTCTCCGGAGAGAGTTGAGCAATTCCAAAGCATCAATGTGGACCGTTGCACTCTATTTAGTGTTCTTACAAGTCTAACTTGCTAGTTGAGCCTTCGTGCCACATTTCGTAAGGTAAAGACGCGAATAGACCAAGTTATGTTTGAAATTGCACAAAAACGTGAAAAGCTCCTCTACGGAGAGAGTTGAGCAATTCCAAGGCATCATTCTGGACCGTTGTACTCTATTTAGTGCTCTTAAAAGTCTAACTTGCTAGTTGAGCCTTCGTGCCACGTTTCGTAAGGTAAAGACGCGAATAAACCAAGTTATGTTTGAACTTGCACAAAAACGTGAAAAGCTCCTCTCCGGAGAGAGTTGAGCAATTCCAAAGCATCAATGTGGACCGTTGTACTCGATTTAGTGCTCTTACAAGTCTAACTTGCTAGTTTAGCCTTCGTGCAACGTTTCGTAAGTTAAAGATGCGAATAGACCAAGTTATGTTTGAAATTGCACAAAAACGTGAAAAGCTCCTCTACGGAGAGAGTTGAGCAATGCCAAGGCATCAATGTGGACCGTTGTACTCTATTTAGTGCTCTTACAAGTCTAACTTTCTAGTTGAGCCTTCGTGCCACGTTTCGTAACGTAAAGACGCGAATAAACCAAGTTATGTTTGAAATTGCACAAAAACGTGAAAAGCTCCTCTACGGAGAGAGTTGAGCAATTCCAAAGCATCAATGTGGACCGTTGCACTCTATTTAGTGTTCTTACAAGTCTAACTTGCTAGTTGAGCCTTCGTGCCACTATTCATAAGGTAAAGACGCGAATAGACCAAGTTATGTTTGAAATTGCACAAAAACATGAAAAGCTCCTCTATGGAGAGAGTTGAGCAATTCCAAAGCATCAATGTGGACCGTTGTACTCTACTTAGTGCTCTTACAAGTCTAACTTGCTAGTTTAGCCTTCGTGCAACGTTTCGTAAGGTAAAGACGCGAATAGACCAAGTTATGTTTGAAATTGCACAAAAACATGAAAAGCTCCTCTACGGAGAGAGTTGAGCAATTCCAAAGCATCAATGTGGACCGTTGTACTCTATTTCGTGCTCTTACAAGTCTAACTTGCTAGTTGAGCCTTCGTGCAACGTTTCGTAAGTTAAAGAGGCGAGTAGACCAAGTTATGTTTGAAATTGCACAAAAACTTGAATAGCTCCTCTATGGAGAGAGTTGAGCAATTCCAAAGCATCAATGTGGACCGTTGTACTCTATTTAGTGCTCTTACAAGTCTAACTTGCTAGTTGAGCCTTCGTGCCACGTTTCGTAACGTAAAGACGCGAATAGACCAAGTTATGTTTGAAATTGCACAAAAACGTGACAAGCTCCTCTACGGAGAGAGTTGAGCAATTCCAAAGCATCAATGTGGACCGTTGCACTCTATTTAGTGTTCTTACAAGTCTAATTTGCTAGCTGAGCCTTCGTGCCACTATTCGTAAGGTAAAGACGCGAATAGACCAAGTTATGTTTGAAATTGCACAAAAACGTGAAAAGCTCCTCTACGGAGAGTGTTGAGCAATTCCAAAGCATCAATGTGGACCGTTGTACTCTATTTAGTGCTCTTACAAGTCTAACTTGCTAGTTTAGCCTTCGTGCAACTTTTCGTAAGTTCAAGTGGCGAATAGACCAAGTTATGTTTGAAATTGCACAAAAACGTGAAAAGCTCCTCTATGGAGAGAGTTGAGCAATTCCAAAGCATCAATGTGGACCGTTGTACTCTATTTAGTGCTCTTACAAGTCTAACTTGCTAGTTTAGCCTTCGTGCAACGTTTCGTAAGTTAAAGATGCGAATAGACCAAGTTATGTTTGAAATTGGCACAAAAACGTGAAAAGCTCCTCTATGGAGAGAGTTGAGCAATTCCGAAAGCATCAATGTGGACCGTTGTACTCTATTTAGTGCTCTTACAAGTCTAACTTGCTAGTTTAGCCTTCGTGCCACGTTTCGTAAGGTAAAGACACGAATAGACCAAGTTATGTTTGAAATTGCACAAAAACGTGAAAAGCTCCTCTATGGAGAGAGTTGAGCAATTCCAAAGAATCAATGTGGACCGTTGTACTCTATTTCGTGCTCTTACAAGTCTAACTTGCTAGTTGAGCCTTCGTGCAACGTTTCGTAAGTTAAAGAGGCGAATAGACCAAGTTATGTTTGAAATTGCACAAAAACTTGAATAGCTCCTCTATGGAGAGAGTAAAGCAATTCCAAAGCATCAATGTGGACCGTTGTACTCTATTTAGTGCTCTTACAAGTCTAACTTGCTAGTTTAGCCTTCATGCCACGTTTCGTAAGGTAAAGACGCGAATAGACCAAGTTATTTTTGAAATTACACAAAAACGTGAGAAGCTCCTCTATGGAGAGAGTTGAGCAATTCCAAAGCATCAATGTGGACTGTTGTACTCTATTTAGTGCTCTTACAAGTCTAACTTGCTAGTTGAGCCTTCGTGCCACGTTTCGTAAGGTAAAGACGCGAATAGACCAAGTTATGTTTGAAATTGTACAAAAACGTGAAAAGCTCCTCTATGCAGAGAGTTGAGCAATTCCAAGGCATCATTCTGGACCGTTGTACTCTATTTAGTGCTCTTAAAAGTCTAACTTGCTAGTTGAGCCTTCGTGCCACGTTTCGTAAGGTAAAGACGCGAATAGACCAAGTTATGTTTGAACTTGCACAAAAACGTGAAAAGCTCCTCTACGGAGAGAGTTGAGCAATTCCAAAGCATCAATGTGGACCGTTGCACTCTATTTAGTGTTCTTACAAGTCTAACTTGCTAGTTGAGCCTTCGTGCCACGTTTCGTTAGGTAAAGACGCGAATAGACCAAGTTATGTTTGAAATTGCACAAAAACGTGAAAAGCTCCTCTACGGAGAGAGTTGAGCAATTTCAAAGCATCAATGTGGACCGTTGTACTCTATTTAGTGCTCTTACAAGTCTAACTTGCTAGTTTCGCTTTTGTGCAACGTTTCGTAAGTTAAAGATGCGAATAGACCAAGTTATGTTTGAAATTGGACAAAAACGTGAAAAGCTCCTCTATGGAGAGAGTTGAGCAATTCGAAAGCATCAATGTGGACCGTTGTACTCTATTTAGTGCTCTTGCAAGTCCAACTTGCTAGTTTAGCCTTCGTGCCACGTTTCGTAAGGTAAAGACACGAATAGACCAAGTTATGTTTGAAATTGCACAAAAACGTGAAAAGCTCCTCTATGGAGAGAGTTCGGCAATTCCAAAGCATCAATGTGGACCGTTGTACTCTATTTAGTGTTCTTACAAATCTAACTTGCTAGTTGAGCCTTCGTGCCACGTTTCGTAAGGTAAAGACGCGAATAGACCAAGTTATGTTTGAAATTGCACAAAAACGTGAAAAGCTCCTCTACGGAGAGAGTTGAGCAATTCCAAGGCATCATTCTGGACCGTTGTACTCTATTTAGTGCTCTTAAAAGTCTAACTTGCTAGTTGAGCCTTCGTGCCACGTTTCGTAAGGTAAAGACGCGAATAGACCAAGTTATGTTTGAAATTGCACAAAAACGTGAAGAGCTCCTCTATGGAGAGAGTTGAGCAATTCCAACGCATCATTCTGGACCGTTGTACTCTATTTAGTGCTCTTAAAAGTCTAACTTGCTAGTTGAGCCTTCGTGGCACGTTTCGTAAGGTAAAGACGCGAATAGACCAAGTTATGTTTGAAATTGCACAAAAACGTGAAAAGCTCCTCTACGGAGAGAGTTGAGCAATTCCAAGGCATCATTCTGGACCGTTGTACTCTATTTAGTGCTCTTAAAAGTCTAACTTGCTAGTTGAGCCTTCGTGCCACGTTTCGTAAGGTAAAGACGCGAATAGACCAAGTTATGTTTTAAATTGCACAAAAACGTGAAGAGCTCCTCTACGGAGAGAGTTGAGCAATTCCAAGGCATCATTCTGGACCGTTGTACTCTATTTAGTGCTCTTAAAAGTCTAACTCGCTAGTTGAGCCTTCGTGGCACGTTTCGTAAGGTAAAGACGCGAATAGACCAAGTTATGTTTGAACTTGCACAAAAACGTGAAAAGCTCCTCTATGGAGAGAGTTGAGCAATTCCAAAGCATCAATGTGGACCGTTGTACTCTATTTAGTGCTCTTACAAGTCTAACTTGCTAGTTTAGCCTTCGGGCAACGTTTCGTAAGTTAAAGATGCGAATAGACCAAGTTATGTTTGAAATTGGACAAAAACGTGAAAAGCTCCTCTATGGAGAGAGTTGAGCAATTCGAAAGCATCAATGTGAACCGTTGTACTCTATTTAGTGCTCTTACAAGTCTAACTTGCTAGTTTAGCCTTCGTGCCACGTTTCGTAAGGTAAAGACACGAATAGACCACGTTATGTTTGAAATTGCACAAAAACGTGAAAAGCTCCTCTATGGAGAGAGTTGAGCAATTCCAAAGCATCAATGTGGACCGTTGTACTCTATTTCGTGCTCTTACAAGTCTAACTTGCTAGTTGAGCCTTCGTGCAACGTTTCGTAAGTTAAAGAGGCGAATAGACCAAGTTATGTTTGAAATTGCACAAAAACGTGAAAAGCTCCTCTATGGAGAGAGTTGAGCAATTCCAAAGCATCAATGTGGACCGTTGTACTCTATTTCGTGCTCTTACAAGTCTAACTTGCTAGTTGAGCCTTCGTGCAACGTTTCGTAAGTTAAAGAGGCGAATAGACCAAGTTATGTTTGAAATTGCACAAAAACGTGAAGAGCTCCTCTATGGAGAGAGTTGAGCAATTCCAAAGAATCAATGTGGACCGTTGTACTCTATTTAGTGTTCTTACAAGTCTAACTTGCTAGTTGAGCCTTCGTGCCACGTTTCGTAAGGTGAAGACGCGAATAGACCAAGTTATGTTTGAAATTGCACAAAAACGTGAAGAGCTCCTCTACGGAGAGAGTTGAGCAATTCCAAGGCATCATTCTGGACCGTTGTACTCTATTTAGTGCTCTGAAAAGTCTAACTTGCTAGTTGAGCCTTCGTGCCACGTTTCGTAAGGTAAAGACGCGAATAGACCAAGTTATGTTTAAACTTGCACAAAAACGTGAAAAGCTCCTCTACGGAGAGAGTTGAGCAATTCCAAAGCATCAATGTGGACCGTTGCACTCTATTTAGTGTTCTTACAAGTCTAACTTGCTAGTTGAGCCTTCGTGCCACGTTTCGTAAGGTAAAGACGCGAATAGACCAAGTTATGTTTGAAATTGCACAAAAATGTGAAAAGCTCCTCTACGGAGAGAGTTGAGCAATTCCAAAGCATCAATGTGGACCGTTGTACTCTATTTAGTGCTCTTACAAGTCTAACTTGCTAGTTTAGCCTTCGTGCAACGTTTCGTAAGTTAAAGATGCGAATAGACCAAGTTAAGTTTGAAATTGGACAAAAACGTGAAAAGCTCCTCTATGGAGAGAGTTGAGCAATTCGAAAGCATCAATGTGGACCGTTGTACTCTATTTCGTGCTCTTACAAGTCTAACTTGCTAGTTGAGCCTTCGTGCAACGTTTCGTAAGTTAAAGACGCGAATAGACCAAGTTATGTTTGAAATTGCACAAAAACGTGAAAAGCTCCTCTATGGAGAGAGTTGAGCAATTCCAAAGCATCAATGTGGACCGTTGTACTCTATTTCGTGCTCTGACAAGTCTAACTTGCTAGTTGAGCCTTCGTGCAACGTTTCGTAAGTTAAAGATGCGAATAGACCAAGTTAAGTTTGAAATTGGACAAAAACGTGAAAAGCTCCTCTACGGAGAGAGTTGAGCAATTCCAAAGCATCAATGTGGACCGTTGTACTCTATTTAGTGCTCTTACAAGTCTAACTTGCTAGTTTAGCCTTCGTGCAACGTTTCGTAAGTTAAAGATGCGAATAGACCAAGTTAAGTTTGAAATTGGACAAAAACGTGAAAAGCTCCTCTATGGAGAGAGTTGAGCAATTCGAAAGCATCAATGTGGACCGTTGTACTCTATTTCGTGCTCTTACAAGTCTAACTTGCTAGTTGAGCCTTCGTGCAACGTTTCGTAAGTTAAAGAGGCGAATAGACCAAGTTATGTTTGAAATTGCACAAAAACGTGAAAAGCTCCTCTATGGAGAGAGTTGAGCAATTCCAAAGCATCAATGTGGACCGTTGTACTCTATTTCGTGCTCTTACAAGTCTAACTTGCTAGTTTAGCCTTCGTGCAACGTTTCGTAAGTTAAAGATGCGAATAGACCAAGTTAAGTTTGAAATTGGACAAAAACGTGAAAAGCTCCTCTACGGAGAGAGTTGAGCAATTCCAAAGCATCAATGTGGACCGTTGTACTCTATTTAGTGCTCTTACAAGTCTAACTTGCTAGTTTAGCCTTCGTGCCACGTTTCGTAAGGTAAAGACACGAATAGACCACGTTATGTTAGAAATTGCACAAAAACGTGAAAAGCTCCTCTATGGAGAGAGTTGAGCAATTCCAAAGCATCAATGTGGACCGTTGTACTCTATTTCGTGCTCTTACAAGTCTAACTTGCTAGTTGAGCCTTCGTGCAACGTTTCGTAAGTTAAAGAGGCGAATAGACCAAGTTATGTTTGAAATTGCACAAAAACGTGAAAAGCTCCTCTATGGAGAGAGTTGAGCAATTCCAAAGAATCAATGTGGACCGTTGTACTCTATTTAGTGTTCTTACAAGTCTAACTTGCTAGTTGAGCCTTCGTGCCACGTTTCGTAAGGTGAAGACGCGAATAGACCAAGTTATGTTTGAAATTGCACAAAAACGTGAGAAGCTCCTCTATGGAGAGAGTTGAGCAATTCCAAAGCATCATTCTGGACCGTTGTACTCTGTTTAGTGTTCTTACAAGTCTAACTTGCTAGTTGAGCCTTCGTGCCACGTTTCGTAAGGTAAAGACGCGAATAGACCAAGTTATGTTTGAAATTGCACAAAAACGTGAAAAGCTCCTCTACGGAGAGAGTTGAGCAATTCCAAAGCATCAATGTGGACCGTTGTACTCTATTTAGTGCTCTTACAAGTCTAACTTGCTAGTTTAGCCTTCGTGCAACGTTTCGTAAGTTAAAGATGCGAATAGACCAAGTTATGTTTGAAATTGGACAAAAACGTGAAAAGCTCCTCTATGGAGAGAGTTGAGCAATTCGAAAGCATCAATGTGGACCGTTGTACTCTATTTAGTGCTCTTACAAGTCTAACTTGCTAGTTTAGCCTTCGTGCCACGTTTCGTAAGGTAAAGACACGAATAGACCAAGTTATGTTTGAAATTGCACAAAAACGTGAAAAGCTCCTCTATGGAGAGAGTTGAGCAATTCCAAAGCATCAATGTGGACCGTTGTACTCTATTTCGTGCTCTTACAAGTCTAACTTGCTAGTTGAGCCTTCGTGCAACGTTTCCTAAGTTAAAGAGGCGAATAGACCAAGTTATGTTTGAAATTGCACAAAAACGTGAATATCTCCTCTATGGAGAGAGTTGAGCAATTCCAAAGCATCAATGTGGACCGTTGTACTCTATTTTGTGCTCTTCCAAGTCTAACTTGCTAGTTTAGCCTTCATGCCATATTTCGTAAGGTAAAGACGCGAATAGACCAAGTTATGTTTGAAATTGCACAAAAACGTGAGAAGCTCCTCTATGGAGAGAGTTGAGCAATTCCAAAGCATCAATGTGGACCGTTTTACTCTATTTAGTGCTCTTACAAGTCTAACTTGCTAGTTGAGCCTTCGTGCCACGTTTCGTAAGGTAAAGACGCGAATAGACCAAGTTATGTTTGAAATTGCACAAAAACGTGAAAAGCTCCTCTACGGAGAGAGTTGAGCAATTCCAAGGTATCATTCTGGACCGTTGTACTCTATTTAGTGCTCTTAAAAGTCTAACTTGCTAGTTGAGCCTTCGTGCCACGTTTCGTAAGGTAAAGACGCGAATAGACCAAGTTATGTTTGAACTTGCACAAAAACGTGAAAAGCTCCTCTACGGAGAGAGTTGAGCAATTCCAAAGCATCAATGTGGACCGTTGCACTCTATTTAGTGTTCTTACAAGTCTAACTTGCTAGTTGAGCCTTCATGCCACGTTTCGTAAGGTAAAGACGCGAATAGACCAAGTTATGTTTGAAATTGCACAAAAACGTGAAAAGCTCCTCTACGGAGAGAGTTGAGCAATTCCAAAGCATCAATGTGGACCGTTGTACTCTATTTAGTGCTCTTACAAGTCTAACTTGCTAGTTTCGCCTTCGTGCAACGTTTCGTAAGTTAAAGATGCGAATAGACCAAGTTATGTTTGAATTGGTCAAAAACGTGAAAAGCTCCTCGATGGAGAGAGTTGAGCAATTCGAAAGCATCAATGTTGACCGTTGTACTCTATTTAGTGCTCTTGCAAGTCTAACTTGCTAGTTTAGCCTTCATGCCACGTTTCGTAAGGTAAAGACGCGAATAGACCAAGTTATGTTTGAAATTGCACAAAAACGTGAGAAGCTCCTCTATGGAGAGAGTTGAGCAATTCCAAAGCGTCAATGTGGACCGTTGCACTCTATTTAGTGTTCTTACAAGTCTCACTTGCTAGTTGAGCCTTCGTGCCACTATTCGTAAGGTAAAGACGCGAATAGACCAAGTTATGTTTGAAATTGCACAAAAACGTGAAAAGCTCCTCTACGGAGAGTGTTGAGCAATTCCAAAGCATCAATGTGGACCGTTGTACTCTATTTAGTACTCTTACAAGTCTAACTTGCTAGTTTAGCCTTCGTGCAACGTTTCGTAAGTTAAAGTGGCGAATAGACCAAGTTATGTTTGAAATTGCACAAAAACGTGAAAAGCTCCTTTATGGAGAGAGTTGAGCAATTCCAAAGCATCAATGTGGACCGTTGTACTCTATTTAGTGCTCTTACAAGTCTAACTTGCTAGTTTAGCCTTCGTGCAACGTTTCGTAAGTTAAAGATGCGAATAGACCAAGTTATGTTTGAAATTGGACAAAAACGTGAAAAGCTCCTCTATGGAGAGAGTTGAGCAATTCGAAAGCATCAATGTGGACCGTTGTACTCTATTTAGTGCTCTTACAAGTCTAACTTGCTAGTTTAGCCTTCGTGCCACGTTTCGTAAGGTAAAGACACGAATAGACCAAGTTATGTTTGAAATTGCACAAAAACGTGAAAAGCTCCTCTATGGAGAGAGTTGAGCAATTCCAAAGCATCAATGTGGACCGTTGTACTCTATTTCGTGCTCTTACAAGTCTAACTTGCTAGTTGAGCCTTCGTGCAACGTTTCCTAAGTTAAAGAGGCGAATAGACCAAGTTATGTTTGAAATTGCACAAAAACGTGAATATCTCCTCTATGGAGAGAGTTGAGCAATTCCAAAGCATCAATGTGGACCGTTGTACTCTATTTAGTGCTCTTACAAGTCTAACTTGCTAGTTTAGCCTTCATGCCACGTTTCGTAAGGTAAAGACGCGAATAGACCAAGTTATGTTTGAAATTGCACAAAAACGTGAGAAGCTCCTCTATGGAGAGAGTTGAGCAATTCCAAAGCATCAATGTGGACCGTTGCACTCTATTTAGTGTTCTTACAAGTCTAACTTGCTAGTTGAGCCTTCGTGCCACGTTTCGTAAGGTAAAGACGCGAATAGACCAAGTTATGTTTGAAATTGCACAAAAACGTGAAAAGCTCCTCTACGGAGAGAGTTGAGCAATTCCAAAGCATGAATGTGGACCGTTGTACTCTATTTAGTGCTCTTACAAGTCTAACTTGCTAGTTGAGCCTTCGTGCCACGTTTCGTAAGGTAAAGACGCGAATAGACCAAGTTATGTTTGAAATTGCACAAAAACGTGAAAAGCTCCTCTACGGAGAGAGTTGAGCAATTCCAAGGCATCAATGTGGACCGTTGTACTCTATTTAGTGCTCTTACAAGTCTAACTTGCTAGTTTAGCCTTCGTGCAACGTTTCGTAAGTTAAAGATGCGAATAGACCAAGTTAAGTTTGAAATTGGACAAAAACGTGAAAAGCTCCTCTATGGAGAGAGTTGAGCAATTCGAAAGCATCCATGTGGACCGTTGTACTCTATTTAGTGCTCTTGCAAGTCCAACTTGCTAGTTTAGCCTTCGTGCCACGTTTCGTAAGGTAAAGACACGAATAGACCAAGTTATGTTTGAATTTGCACAAAAACGTGAAAAGCTCCTCTATGGAGAGAGTTGAGCAATTCCAAAGCATCAATGTGGACCGTTGTACTCTATTTAGTGTTCTTACGAGTCTAACTTGCTAGTTGAGCCTTCGTGCCACGTTTCGTAAGGTAAAGACGCGAATAGACCAAGTTATGTTTGAAATTGCACAAAAACGTGAAGAGCTCCTCTACGGAGAGAGTTGAGCAATTCCAAGGCATCATTCTGGACCGTTGTACTCTATTTAGTGCTCTTAAAAGTCTAACTTGCTAGTTGAGCCTTCGTGCCACGTTTCGTAAGGTAAAGACGCGAATAGACCAAGTTATGTTTGAACTTGCACAACAACGTGAAAAGCTCCTCTACGGAGAGAGTTGAGCAATTCCAAGGTATCATTCTGGACCGTTGTACTCTATTTAGTGCTCTTAAAAGTCTAACTTGCTAGTTGAGCCTTCGTGCCATGTTTCGTAAGGCAAAGACGCGAATAGACCAAGTTATGTTTGAACTTGCACAAAAACGTGAAAAGCTCCTCTACGGAGAGAGTTGAGCAATTCCAAAGCATCAATGTGGACCGTTGCACTCTATTTAGTGCTCTTACAAGTCTAACTTGCTAGTTGAGCCTTCGTGCCACGTTTCGTAAGGTAAAGACGCGAATAGACCAAGTTATGTTTGAAATTGCACAAAAACGTGAAAAGCTCCTCTACGGAGAGAGTTGAGCAATTCCAAGGTATCATTCTGGACCGTTGTACTCTATTTAGTGCTCTTAAAAGTCTAACTTGCTAGTTGAGCCTTCGTGCCACGTTTCGTAAGGTAAAGACGCGAATAGACCAAGTTATGTTTGAACTTGCACAAAAACGTGAAAAGCTCCTCTACGGAGAGAGTTGAGCAATTCCAAAGCGTCAATGTGGACCGTTGTACTCTATTTCGTGCTCTTACAAGCCTAACTTGCTAGTTGAGCCTTCGTGCAACGTTTCGTAAGTTAAAGAGGCGAATAGACCAAGTTATGTTTGAAATTGCACAAAAACATGAAAAGCTCCTCTATGGAGAGAGTTGAGCAGTTCCAAAGCATCAATGTGGACCGTTGTACTCTATTTAGATGCTTCTTTTCCTTATGCAATTTTCTGTTTTTAGCATTCATGTCATCAAGTAAGGAAATCAAGTCATCAAAAGATAAATCATCATCATTATCATGGTCTAAAGAAGTTACCTCCTCATCCGAATTGGATGAGTTCCCTTTTGCCATGAAACATGCTTTTGAAGCCTCTTTATGTTCATCATCACTTGAAATGCAATCTGAATCCGAGTCACTCCATGCGGCTTTGAAAGCTCTCTTTGATTGGTACTTGCTCTTTTCTTTCCTCTTTGGACACTCATTCTTCATGTGTCCCTTTTTGCCACACTCAAAACACTTCAAATCTTTGCTTTGCTCCTCATGAGTGCTCTTGGAAGTATTTTGATCTACATGACCAGATTTGAAATTGTCTCTTTTGGAATGGTTGAATGGTGCTCCACCTTTCTTCTTCTTATTTATCAAGTACCTCTTGAATCTTCTTGTCATTAAGGCAATTTCATCATCACTCAAGTCATCTCCACTATCACCCTTGGAGGCAAAAGCTAGACTCTTCTTTTTGGTGTCCTCATTTTGGGCTTCTCTTGCCTTCATGTTTGTTTCATACACCATCAAGGAACCGACCAACTCATCTAACTTCAAGATTTTGAGGTCTTTAGCTTCTTGGATGGCTGTGACTTTGGCATCCCATGCTTCTGGAAGACTTCTCAAGTATTTTTGCACCTTTTCTTGATTGGAGAAAGTCTTTCCTAAAGATTCAAGAGAATTCAAAATCTGAGTTAGTCTTATATCCATTTCGGCAATGGATTCATTAGGATGCATGGTAAACAGTTCATATGAATCCATGAGTATGTTAATCCTTGACTCCTTTACTTGATTAGTGCTCTCATGCTTCATCTCTAACCTAGTCCACATGTCTTTAGCCGAAATGCATGTAGAAATATGTTTAGCGTCAACTTGATTTAAAGCATTAAACAAGATGGACATAGCTTTAGCATTTAGAGACATCTTCTTCTTATCATGTTCATCCCATTTATCCCTAGGTTTTGAAATATCTTTTTCGACATCACCGATCTTGGTGGTGATGGTAGGCTCATAAGGTCCATCCTCTATGACATACCACAAATCAATATCAAGAGACATGAAATAAAGTTTCATTCTCATCTTCCAATGGTCATAGTCTTCTCCATTAAAGAATGGAGGTCTACCACTAGATTGACCCTCTAACACATGATCATGTCTACCACTAGTAGATGCCATCATATAAATCACTAATAATGCACAAGACAATTACTTCTATATGCAAGGGGACACAAGCTCCGATACCACTTGTTGGATCGGATGGCACCACAAGAGGGGGGTGAATTGTGGTCTTAATCAAATTTAGACTAAGTCACCTCTTTTTTCTGTTTCAATTGAGTTTCACCCTAAGCAGAAGCAATTTAAATAAGTTGAATATAAATGTAGGCAAAGATAATCACATAAAGCAAACTTAACAACAATAATCAAGTCAAATGATCAAAAATGAATATCACACACCAAAACAGGTTGTAATGAAGCACACAATCAGATTCAACAAATGTATGCACAAGCTTGATTCTATCACCCTAGATGTCCAATTTCAAGTATGCAATGCAAGTATGATATGCTAAAATGAAATTGCTGTAAATTAAAGAGGGCAAAGAGATTTATAGTGGTTCGGCTTAACCCAAGCCTACTCCACTCCCCAAGTCACCCTTGGGAATTTGAAACACTCCACTATGGCTTGTTCAACCGAGTCAAGCAGAACTCATACAACCAGTGTTTTGAAGCCAAACACCAAAACTTTACAATCAGTGTGGTTTCTAGCTCTCCACACAAACTCTTATCAACAATACACCTTGGTCTCACCGAGAACACAAATCAACAAGTTGAACTCTCAAATAGGCTCTTTATGGCAGCCGGGTAGAGAAGTAGTTTAAGCTCAAGGTATGGCTGTTTTAAGTAGCTAGATATGGAAGCGTTTAGGCTCAAATGAGGCTCTTAGGTAGCTGGATATGGTATGGTGAAAATCTGGACAGCTTTGTAGTATTTTAGTTGCTAGGGTTTGTGGACCTTGAATATGTAGCAACTAGCTTGAATCAAGTGATGAAGGCTCAAATGTATGAAATGAAAGTTTCAGAGTGGCCTTTTATGTTCTGGAAATCAAATTGTTCAAGCAAGAAAATGTCTCTTGAGGAAATGATAAGAATCAGGTAAGAAAGGCTCAAGAGTAACAATAAAGCTTTGCTTGGCTAGAGTATATGATCTCTCTTCAAAATCAGTATGTAATCAAGGAATGAATGAGTGAAAGAATGAAAGCTTAGAGGATGAAGAACACTTGAGAGAGAAAGAGTAATTTTCGGCCAAGTCTATGCACCATAGACAAAGAGTTAATTTTTGTAGAAATTGTGGAGTGTAAGCTCATGAAATGAGGGCCATTGGATTAGATATGAAAAATATGGACCCTTGGATCAATATAGCTGTTAGAAGGCTTAGAGAAGTGTGAAAATGATTACAACAAGTCTCTCTTTGCTGGGAGGAATAATGACCATTAGATGAGGAAGGTTTAAAGATAGCCATTGGATAAAAAGGTGTAGTGGAAAGGTTTAATCTTGAACCAATGGATCAAAAAGATATTTTGGAGGGAAGGAATGTGGACCATTGGATGAGGAAAACCTTTGAAATAAATCACCTTCCTTTGTCTCTTTCCAAAGTGCTTTTCCAGCAAACTACATCTCTTTTGTAGCAAAAGAGGTCTCGAAAATGTGAGGCATTTATTGCATGTCTCTTCTTGCTTTTTGGCTTTAAATCTCTATTGTTGACTTGTAGCTCTTATTGGCTCCACTAATCCATTTCATGTATCCACTTCATATGCCATGTCATCACGTCCATGTCATCTGCCACGTCAGTCTGTTGACTTTGACTCTGACCAGAAAGTCAACTTTACTTCAATTGGCTCCATTTAAGCTCCAATATATTCTGACTATGATTGACCACGAAAATGACTTTCTTAATCATGTTTGACCATGATTAAGTCTTCATTACAGTTCGGTTAAGGTCACCATGTTGATACTTGATCAACTTGATCATCCTACACACAATTAAACTCAAGACATGCTATGTAAGCCTTGTTAGGGCTTCTTGCAATGTTAGTCCATGTTAGTTCAATAAATCAAATTCCCATGCAGTTTGGGTAGGACATATAGGTCTAAGATTTCTCATGTACATTATGGATCAATGTTCAATCAATCATGCTTTTGTAATCACTCAAACATATATCTTCTACAATTCCAAAGCATCAATGTGGACCGTTGTACTCTATTTAGTGCTCTTACAAGTCTAACTTGCTAGTTGAGCCTTCGTGCCACGTTTCGTAAGGTAAAGACGCGAATAGACCAAGTTATGTTTGAAATTGCACAAAAACGTGAAAAGCTCCTCTACGGAGAGAGTTGAGCAATTCCAAAGCATCAATGTGGACCGTTGTACTCTATTTAGTGCTCTCACAAGTCTAACTTGCTAGTTGAGCCTTCGTGCCACGTTTCGTAAGGTAAAGACGCGAATAGACCAAGTTATGTTTGAAATTGCAAAAAAACGTGAAAAGCTCCTCTACAGAGAGAGTTGAGCAATTCCAAAGCATCAATGTGGACCGTTGTACTCTATTTAGGGCTCTTAGAAGTCTAACTTGCTAGTTTAGCCTTCGTGCAACGTTTCGTAAGTTAAAGATGCGAATAGACCAAGTTATGTTTGAAATTGGACAAAAACGTGCAAAGCTCCTCTATGGAGAGAGTTGAGCAATTCGAAAGCATCAATGTGGACCGTTGTACTCTATTTAGTGCTCTTACAAGTCCAACTTGCTAGTTTAGCCTTCGTGCCACGTTTCGTAAGGTAAAGACACGAATACACCAAGTTATGTTTGAAATTGCACAAAAACGTGAAAAGCTCCTCTATGGAGAGAGTTGAGCAATTCCAAAGCATCAATGTGGACCGTTGCACTCTATTTAGCGCTCTTACAAGTCTAACTTGCTAGTTGAGCCTTCGTGCAACGTTTCGTAAGTTAAAGATGCGAATAGACCAAGTTATGTTTGAAATTGCCCAAAAACGTGAAAAGCTCCTCTACGGAGAGAGTTGAGCAATTCCAAAGCATCAATGTGGACCGTTGCACTCTATTTAGTGTTCTTACAAGTCTAACTTGCTAGTTGAGCCTTCGTGCCACGTTTCGTAAGGTAAAGACGCGAATAGACCAAGTTATGTTTGAAATTGCACAAAAATGTGAAAAGCTCCTCTACGGAGAGAGTTGAGCAATTTCAAAGCATCAATGTCGACCGTTGTACTCTATTTAGTGCTCTTACAAGTCTAACTTGCTAGTTGAGCCTTCGTGCCACGTTTCGTAAGGTAAAGACGCGAATAGACCAAGTTATGTTTGAAATTGCACAAAAACGTGAAAAGCTCCTCTACGGAGAGAGTTGAGCAATTCCAAAGCACCAATGTGGACCGTTGCACTCTATTTAGTGTTCTTACAAGTCTAACTTGCTAGTTTAGCCTTCGTGCAACGTTTCGTAAGTTAAAGATGCGAATAGACCAGGTTATGTTTGAAATTGCACAACAACGTGAAAAGCTCCTCTATGGAGAGAGTTGAGCAATTCCAAAGCATCAATGTGGACCGTTGTACTCTATTTAGTGCACTTACAAGTCTAACTTGCTAGTTGAGCCTTCGTGCCACGTTTCGTAAGGTAAAGACGCGAATAGACCAAGTTATGTTTGAAATTGCACAAAAACGTGAAAAGCTCCTCAACGGAGAGAGTTGAGCAATTCCAAAGCATCAATGTGGACCGTTGTACTCTATTTAGTGCTCTTACAAGTCTAACTTGCTAGTTGAGCCTTCGTGCCACGTTTCGTAAGGTAAAGACGCGAATAGACCAAGTTATGTTTGAAATTGCACAAAAAGTGAAAAGCTCATCTACGGAGAGAGTTGAGCAATTCCAAAGCATCAATGTGGACCGTTACACTCTATTTAGTGTTCTTACAAGTCTAACTTGCTAGTTGAGCCTTCGTGCCACGTTTCGTAAGGTAAAGACGCGAATAGACCAAGTTATGTTTGAAATTGCACAAAAACGTGAAAAGCTCCTCTACGGAGAGAGTTGAGCAATTCCAAAGCATCAATGTGGACCGTTGTACTCTATTTAGTGCTCTTACAAATCTAACTTGCTAGTTGAGCCTTCCTGCCACGTTTCCTAAGGTAAAGACGCGAATAGACCAAATTATGTTTGAAATTGCCCAAAAACGTGAAAAGCTCCTCTACGGAGAGAGTTGAGCAATTCCAAAGCATCAATGTGGACCGTTGTACTCTATTTAGTGTTCTTACAAGTCTAACCTGCTAGTTGAGCCTTCGTGCCACGTTTCGTAAGGTAAAGACGCGAATAGACCAAGTTATGTTTGAAATTGCACAAAAATGTGAAAAGCTCCTCTACGGAGAGAGTTGAGCAATTTCAAAGCATCAATGTCGACCGTTGTACTCTATTTAGTGCTCTTACAAGTCTAACTTGCTAGTTGAGCCTTCGTGCCACGTTTCGTAAGGTAAAGACGCGAATAGACCAAGTTATGTTTGAAATTGCACAAAAACGTGAAAAGCTCCTCTACGGAGAGAGTTGAGCAATTCCAAAGCACCAATGTGGACCGTTGCACTCTATTTAGTGTTCTTACAAGTCTAACTTGCTAGTTTAGCCTTCGTGCAACGTTTCGTAAGTTAAAGATGCGAATAGACCAGGTTATGTTTGAAATTGCACAACAACGTGAAAAGCTCCTCTATGGAGAGAGTTGAGCAATTCCAAAGCATCAATGTGGACCGTTGTACTCTATTTAGTGCTCTTACAAGTCTAACTTGCTAGTTGAGCCTTCGTGCCACGTTTCGTAAGGTAAAGACGCGAATAGACCAAGTTATGTTTGAAATTGCACAAAAACGTGAAAAGCTCCTCAACGGAGAGAGTTGAGCAATTCCAAAGCATCAATGTGGACCGTTGTACTCTATTTAGTGCTCTTACAAGTCTAACTTGCTAGTTGAGCCTTCGTGCCACGTTTCGTAAGGTAAAGACGCGAATAGACCAAGTTATGTTTGAAATTGCACAAAAAGTGAAAAGCTCCTCTACGGAGAGAGTTGAGCAATTCCAAAGCATCAATGTGGACCGTTACACTCTATTTAGTGTTCTTACAAGTCTAACTTGCTAGTTGAGCCTTCGTGCCACGTTTCGTAAGGTAAAGACGCGAATAGACCAAGTTATGTTTGAAATTGCACAAAAACGTGAAAAGCTCCTCTACGGAGAGAGTTGAGCAATTCCAAAGCATCAATGTGGACCGTTGTACTCTATTTAGTGCTCTTACAAATCTAACTTGCTAGTTGAGCCTTCCTGCCACGTTTCCTAAGGTAAAGACGCGAATAGACCAAATTATGTTTGAAATTGCACAAAAACGTGAAAAGCTCCTCTACGGAGAGAGTTGAGCAATTCCAAAGCATCAATATGGACCGTTGTACTCTATTTAGTGCTCTTACAAGTCCAACTTGCTAGTTTAGCATTCGTGCCACATTTCGTAAGGTAAAGACACGAATAGACCAAGTTATGTTTGAAATTGCACAAAAACGTGAAAAGCTCCTCTATGGAGAGAGTTGAGCAATTCCAAAGCATCAATGTGGACCGTTGCACTCTATTTAGCGCTCTTACAAGTCTAACTTGCTAGTTGAGCCTTCGTGCCACGTTTCGTAAGGTAAAGACGCGAATAGACCAAGTTATGTTTGAAATTGCACAAAAAGTGAAAAGCTCCTCTACGGAGAGAGTTGAGCAATTCCAAAGCATCAATGTGGACCGTTACACTCTATTTAGTGTTCTTACAAGTCTAACTTGCTAGTTGAGCCTTCGTGCCACGTTTCGTAAGGTAAAGACGCGAATAGACCAAGTTATGTTTGAAATTGCACAAAAACGTGAAAAGCTCCTCTACGGAGAGAGTTGAGCAATTCCAAAGCATCAATGTGGACCGTTGTACTCTATTTAGTGCTCTTACAAATCTAACTTGCTAGTTGAGCCTTCCTGCCACGTTTCCTAAGGTAAAGACGCGAATAGACCAAATTATGTTTGAAATTGCACAAAAACGTGAAAAGCTCCTCTACGGAGAGAGTTGAGCAATTCCAAAGCATCAATGTGGACCGTTGTACTCTATTTAGTGCTCTTACAAGTCTAACTTGCTAGTTTAGCCTTCGTGCAACGTTTCGTAAGTTAAAGATGCGAATAGACCAAGTTATGTTTGAAATTGGACAAAAACGTAAAAAGCTCCTCTATGGAGAGAGTTGAGCAATTCGAAAGCATCAATGTGGACCGTTGTACTCTATTTAGTGCTCTTACAAGTCCAACTTGCTAGTTTAGCATTCGTGCCACATTTCGTAAGGTAAAGACACGAATAGACCAAGTTATGTTTGAAATTGCACAAAAACGTGAAAAGCTCCTCTATGGAGAGAGTTGAGCATTTCCAAAGCATCAATGTGGACCGTTGCACTCTATTTAGCGCTCTTACAAGTCTAACTTGCTAGTTGAGCCTTCGTGCAACGTTTCGTAAGTTAAAGATGCGAATAGACCAAGTTATGTTTGAAATTGCACAAAAACGTGAAATACTCCTCTATGGAGAGACTTGAGCAATTCCAAAGCATCAATGTGGACCGTTGTACTCTATTTAGTGCTCTTACAAGTCTAACTTGCTAGTTGGGCCTTCGTGCAACGTTTCGTAAGTTAAAGATGCGAATAGACCAAGTTATGTTTGAAATTGGACAAAAACGTGAAAAGCTCCTCTATGGAGAGAGTTGAGCAATTCGAAAGCATCAATGTGGACCGTTGTACTCTATTTAGTGCTCTTACAAGTCTAACTTGCTAGTTTAGCCTTCGTGCCACGTTTCGTAAGGTAAAGACACGAATAGACCAAGTTATATTTGAAATTGCACAAAAACGTGAAAAGCTCCTCTATGGAGAGAGTTGAGCAATTCCAAAGCATCAATGTGGACCGTTGCACTCTATTTAGCGCTCTTACAAGTCTAACTTGCTCGTTGAGCGTTCGTGCAACGTTTCGTAAGTTAAAGATGCGAATAGGCCAAGTTATGTTTGAAATTGCACAAAAACGTGAAAAGCTCCTCTATGGAGAGAGCTGAGCAATTCCAAAGCATCAATGTGGACCGTTCTACTCTATTTAGTGCTCTTACAAGTCTAACTTGCTAGTTGAGCCTTCGTGCCACGTTTCGTAAGGTAAAGACGCGAATAGACCAAGTTATGTTTGAAATTGCACAAAAACGTGAAAAGCTCCTCTACGGAGAGAGTTGAGCAATTCCAAAGCATCAATGTCGACCATTGCACTCTATTTAGTGTTCTTACAAGTCTAACATGCTAGTTTAGCCTTCGTGCAACGTTTTGTAAGTTAAAGATGCAAATAGACCAAGTTATGTTTGAAATTGCACAAAAACGTGAAAAGCTCCTCTATGGAGAGAGTTGAGCAATTCCAAAGCATCAATGTGGACCGTTGCACTCTATTTAGTGTTCTTACAAGTCTAACTTGCTAGTTGAGCCTTCGTGCAACGTTTCGTAAGTTAAAGAAGCGAATAGACCAAGTTATGTTTGAAATTGCACAAATACGTGAAAAGCTCCTCTATGGAGAGAGTTGAGCAATTCCAAAGCATCAATGTGGACCGTTGTACTCTATTTAGTGCTCTTACAAGTCTAACTTGCTAGTTGAGCCTTCGTGCCGCATTTCGTAAGGTAAAGACGCGAATAGACCAAGTTATGTTTGAAATTGCACAAAAACGTGAAAAGCTCCTCTACGGAGAGAGTTGAGCAATTCCAAGGCATCAATGTGGACCGTTGTACTCTATTTAGTGCTCTTACAAGTCTAACTTGCTAGTTGAGCCTTCGTGCCACGTTTCATAAGGTAAAGACGCGAATAGACCAAGTTATATTTGAAATTGCACAAAAACGTGAAAAGCTCCTCTACGGAGAGAGTTGAGCAATTTCAAAGCATCAATGTGGACCGTTTGTACTCTATTTAGTGCTCTTACAAGTCTAACTTGCTAGTTGAGCCTTCGTGCCACGTTTCGTAAGGTAAAGATGCGAATAGACCAAGTTATGTTTGAAATTGCACAAAAACGTGAAAAGCTCCTCTATGGAGAGAGTTGAGCAATTCCAAAGCATCAATGTGGACCGTTGCACTCTATTTAGTGTTCTTACAAGTCTAACTTGCTAGTTGAGCCTTCGTGCAACGTTTCGTAAGTTAAAGGGGCGAATAGACCAAGTTATGTTTGAAATTGCACAAATACGTGAAAAGCTCCTCTATGGAGAGAGTTGAGCAATTCCAAAGCATCAATGTGGACCGTTCTACTCTATTTAGTGCTCTTACAAGTCTAACTTGCTAGTTGAGCCTTCGTGCCACGTTTCGTAAGGTAAAGACGCGAATAGACCAAGTTATGTTTGAAATTGCACAAAAACGTGAAAAGCTCCTCTACGGAGAGAGTTGAGCAATTCCAAAGCATCAATGTCGACCATTGCACTCTATTTAGTGTTCTTACAAGTCTAACATGCTAGTTTAGCCTTCGTGCAACGTTTCGTAAGTTAAAGATGCGAATAGACCAAGTTATGTTTGAAATTGCACAAAAACGTGAAAAGCTCCTCTATGGAGAGAGTTGAGCAATTCCAAAGCATCAATGTGGACCGTTGCACTCTATTTAGTGTTCTTACAAGTCTAACTTGCTAGTTGAGCCTTCGTGCAACGTTTCGTAAGTTAAAGGGGCGAATAGACCAAGTTATGTTTGAAATTGCACAAATACGTGAAAAGCTCCTCTATGGAGAGAGTTGAGCAATTCCAAAGCATCAATGTGGACCGTTCTACTCTATTTAGTGCTCTTACAAGTCTAACTTGCTAGTTGAGCCTTCGTGCCGCATTTCGTAAGGTAAAGACGCGAATAGACCAAGTTATGTTTGAAATTGCTCAAAAACGTGAAAAGCTCCTCTACGGAGAGAGTTGAGCAATTCCAAGGCATCAATGTCGACCATTGCACTCTATTTAGTGTTCTTACAAGTCTAACATGCTAGTTTAGCCTTCGTGCAACGTTTCGTAAGTTAAAGATGCGAATAGACCAAGTTATGTTTGAAATTGCACAAAAACGTGAAAAGCTCCTCTATGGAGAGAGTTGAGCAATTCCAAAGCATCAATGTGGACCGTTGCACTCTATTTAGTGTTCTTACAAGTCTAACTTGCTAGTTGAGCCTTCGTGCAACGTTTCGTAAGTTAAAGGGGCGAATAGACCAAGTTATGTTTGAAATTGCACAAATACGTGAAAAGCTCCTCTACGGAGAGAGTTGAGCAATTCCAAGGCATCAATGTCGACCATTGCACTCTATTTAGTGTTCTTACAAGTCTAACTTGCTAGTTGAGCCTTCGTGCAACGTTTCGTAAGTTAAAGGGGCGAATAGACCAAGTTATGTTTGAAATTGCACAAATACGTGAAAAGCTCCTCTATGGAGAGAGTTGAGCAATTCCAAAGCATCAATGTGGACCGTTCTACTCTATTTAGTGCTCTTACAAGTCTAACTTGCTAGTTGAGCCTTCGTGCCGCATTTCGTAAGGTAAAGACGCGAATAGACCAAGTTATGTTTGAAATTGCTCAAAAACGTGAAAAGCTCCTCTACGGAGAGAGTTGAGCAATTCCAAGGCATCAATGTGGACCGTTGTACTCTATTTAGTGCTCTTACAAGTCTAACTTGCTAGTTGAGCCTTCGTGCCACGTTTCGTAAGGTAAAGACGCGAATAGACCAAGTTAAATTTGAAATTGCACAAAAACGTGAAAAGCTCCTCTACGGAGAGAGTTGAGCAATTCCAAAGCATCAATGTGGACCGTTGCACTCTATTTAGTGTTCTTACAAGTCTAACTTGCTAGTTGAGCCTTCGTGCCACGTTTCGTAAGGTAAAGACGCGAATAGACCAAGTTATGTTTGAAATTGCACAAAAACGTGAAAAGCTCCTCTACGGAGAGAGTTGAGCAATTTCAAAGCATCAATGTGGACCGTTGTACTCTATTTAGTGCTCTTACAAGTCTAACTTGCTAGTTGAGCCTTCGTGCCACGTTTCGTAAGGTAAAGACGCGAATAGACCAAGTTATGTTTGAAATTGCACAAAAACGTGAAAAGCTCCTCTACGGAGAGAGTTGAGCAATTCCAAAGCATCAATGTGGACCGTTGCACTCTATTTAGTGTTCTTACAAGTCTAACTTGCTAGTTTAGCCTTCGTGCAACGTTTCGTAAGTTAAAGATGCGAATAGACCAGGTTATGTTTGAAATTGCACAACAACGTGAAAAGCTCCTCTATGGAGAGAGTTGAGCAGTTCCAAAGCATCAATGTGGACCGTTGTACTCTATTTAGTGCTCTTACAAGTCTAACTTGCTAGTTGAGCCTTCGTGCCACGTTTCGTAAGGTAAAGACGCGAATAGACCAAGTTATGTTTGAAATTGCACAAAAACGTGAAAAGCTCCTCAACGGAGAGAGTTGAGCAATTCCAAAGCATCAATGTGGACCGTTGTACTCTATTTAGTGCTCTTACAAGTATAACTTGCTAGTTGAGCCTTCGTGCCACGTTTCGTAAGGTAAAGACGCGAATAGACCAAGTTATGTTTGAAATTGCACAAAAAGTGAAAAGCTCCTCCACGGAGAGAGTTGAGCAATTCCAAAGCATCAATGTGGACCGTTGCACTCTATTTAGTGTTCTTACAAGTCTAACTTGCTAGTTGAGCCTTCGTGCAACGTTTCGTAAGTTAAAGGGGCGAATAGACCAAGTTATGTTTGAAATTGCACAAATACGTGAAAAGCTCCTCTATGGGGAGAGTTGAGCAATTCCAAAGCATCAATGTGGACCGTTCTACTCTATTTAGTGCTCTTACAAGTCTAACTTGCTAGTTGAGCCTTCGTGCCGCATTTCGTAAGGTAAAGACGCGAATAGACCAAGTTATGTTTGAAATTGCTCAAAAACGTGAAAAGCTCCTCTACGGAGAGAGTTGAGCAATTCCAAGGCATCAATGTCGACCATTGCACTCTATTTAGTGTTCTTACAAGTCTAACATGCTAGTTTAGCCTTCGTGCAACGTTTCGTAAGTTAAAGATGCGAATAGACCAAGTTATGTTTGAAATTGCACAAAAACGTGAAAAGCTCCTCTATGGAGAGAGTTGAGCAATTCCAAAGCATCAATGTGGACCGTTGCACTCTATTTAGTGTTCTTACAAGTCTAACTTGCTAGTTGAGCCTTCGTGCAACGTTTCGTAAGTTAAAGGGGCGAATAGACCAAGTTATGTTTGAAATTGCACAAATACGTGAAAAGCTCCTCTATGGAGAGAGTTGAGCAATTCCAAAGCATCAATGTGGACCGTTCTACTCTATTTAGTGCTCTTACAAGTCTAACTTGCTAGTTGAGCCTTCGTGCCGCATTTCGTAAGGTAAAGACGCGAATAGACCAAGTTATGTTTGAAATTGCTCAAAAACGTGAAAAGCTCCTCTACGGAGAGAGTTGAGCAATTCCAAGGCATCAATGTGGACCGTTGTACTCTATTTAGTGCTCTTACAAGTCTAACTTGCTAGTTGAGCCTTCGTGCCACGTTTCGTAAGGTAAAGACGCGAATAGACCAAGTTAAATTTGAAATTGCACAAAAACGTGAAAAGCTCCTCTACGGAGAGAGTTGAGCAATTCCAAAGCATCAATGTGGACCGTTGCACTCTATTTATTGTTCTTACAAGTCTAACTTGCTAGTTGAGCCTTCGTGCCACGTTTCGTAAGGTAAAGACGCGAATAGACCAAGTTATGTTTGAAATTGCACAAAAACGTGAAAAGCTCCTCTACGGAGAGAGTTGAGCAATTTCAAAGCATCAATGTGGACCGTTGTACTCTATTTAGTGCTCTTACAAGTCTAACTTGCTAGTTGAGCCTTCGTGCCACGTTTCGTAAGGTAAAGACGCGAATAGACCAAGTTATGTTTGAAATTGCACAAAAACGTGAAAAGCTCCTCTACGGAGAGAGTTGAGCAATTCCAAAGCATCAATGTGGACCGTTGCACTCTATTTAGTGTTCTTACAAGTCTAACTTGCTAGTTTAGCCTTCGTGCAACGTTTCGTAAGTTAAAGATGCGAATAGACCAGGTTATGTTTGAAATTGCACAACAACGTGAAAAGCTCCTCTATGGAGAGAGTTGAGCAGTTCCAAAGCATCAATGTGGACCGTTGTACTCTATTTAGTGCTCTTACAAGTCTAACTTGCTAGTTGAGCCTTCGTGCCACGTTTCGTAAGGTAAAGACGCGAATAGACCAAGTTATGTTTGAAATTGCACAAAAACGTGAAAAGCTCCTCAACGGAGAGAGTTGAGCAATTCCAAAGCATCAATGTGGACCGTTGTACTCTATTTAGTGCTCTTACAAGTCTAACTTGCTAGTTGAGCCTTCGTGCCACGTTTCGTAAGGTAAAGACGCGAATAGACCAAGTTATGTTTGAAATTGCACAAAAAGTGAAAAGCTCCTCCACGGAGAGAGTTGAGCAATTCCAAAGCATCAATGTGGACCGTTGCACTCTATTTAGTGTTCTTGCAAGTCTAACTTGCTAGTTGAGCCTTCGTGCCACGTTTCGTAAGGTAAAGACGCGAATAAACCAAGTTATATTTGAAATTGCAAAAAAACGTGAAAAGCTCCTCTACGGAGAGAGTTGAGCAATTCCAAAGCATCAATGTGGACCGTTGTACTCTATTTAGTGCTCTTACAAATCTAACTTGCTAGTTGAGCCTTCCTGCCACGTTTCCTAAGGTAAAGACGCGAATAGACCAAGTTATGTTTGAAATTGCACAAAAACGTGAAAAGCTCCTCTACGGAGAGAGTTGAGCAATTCCAAAGCATCAATGTCGACCATTGCACTCTATTTAGTGTTCTTACAAGTCTAACATGCTAGTTTAGCCTTCGTGCAACGTCTCGTAAGTTAAAGATGCGAATAGACCAAGTTATGTTTGAAATTGCACAAAAACGTGAAAAGCTCCTCTATGGAGAGTGTTGAGCAATTCCAAAGCATCAATGTGGACCGTTGCACTCTATTTAGTGTTCTTACAAGTCTAACTTGCTAGTTGAGCCTTCGTGCAACGTTTCTTAAGTTAAAGAGGCGAATAGACCAAGTTATGTTTGAAATTGCACAAATACGTGAAAAGCTCCTCTATGGAGAGAGTTGAGCAATTCCAAAGCATCAATGTGGACCGTTCTACTCTATTTAGTGCTCTTACAAGTCTAACTTGCTAGTTGAGCCTTCGTGCCACGTTTCGTAAGGTAAAGACGCGAATAGACCAAGTTATGTTTGAAATTGCACAAAAACGTGAAAAGCTCCTCTACGGAGAGAGTTGAGCAATTCCAAAGCATCAATGTCGACCATTGCACTCTATTTAGTGTTCTTACAAGTCTAACATGCTAGTTTAGCCTTCGTGCAACGTTTCGTAAGTTAAAGATGCGAATAGACCAAGTTATGTTTGAAATTGCACAAAAACGTGAAAAGCTCCTCTATGGAGAGAGTTGAGCAATTCCAAAGCATCAATGTGGACCGTTGCACTCTATTTAATGTTCTTACAAGTCTAACTTGCTAGTTGAGCCTTCGTGCAACGTTTCGTAAGTTAAAGAGGCGAATAGACCAAGTTATGTTTGAAATTGCACAAATACGTGAAAAGCTCCTCTATGGAGAGAGTTGAGCAATTCCAAAGCATCAATGTGGACCGTTGTACTCTATTTAGTGCTCTTACAAGTCTAACTTGCTAGTTGAGCCTTCGTGCCGCATTTCGTAAGGTAAAGACGCGAATAGACCAAGTTATGTTTGAAATTGCACAAAAACGTGAAAAGCTCCTCTACGGAGAGAGTTGAGCAATTCCAAGGCATCAATGTGGACCGTTGTACTCTATTTAGTGCTCTTACAAGTCTAACTTGCTAGTTGAGCCTTCGTGCCACGTTTCGTAAGGTAAAGACGCGAATAGACCAAGTTATATTTGAAATTGCACAAAAACGTGAAAAGCTCCTCTACGGAGAGAGTTGAGCAATTCCAAAGCATCAATGTGGACCGTTGCACTCTATTTAGTGTTCTTACAAGTCTAACTTGCTAGTTGAGCCTTCGTGCCACATTTCGTAAGGTAAAGACGCGAATAGACCAAGTTATGTTTGAAATTGCACAAAAACGTGAAAAGCTCCTCTACGGAGAGAGTTGAGCAATTTCAAAGCATCAATGTGGACCGTTGTACTCTATTTAGTGCTCTTACAAGTCTAACTTGCTAGTTGAGCCTTCGTGCCACGTTTCGTAAGGTAAAGACGCGAATAGACCAAGTTATGTTTGAAATTGCACAAAAACGTGAAAAGCTCCTCTACGGAGAGAGTTGAGCAATTCCAAAGCATCAATGTGGACCGTTGTACTCTATTTAGTGCTCTTACAAATCTAACTTGCTAGTTGAGCCTTCCTGCCACGTTTCCTAAGGTAAAGACGCGAATAGACCAAGTTATGTTTGAAATTGCACAAAAACGTGAAAAGCTCCTCTACGGAGAGAGTTGAGCAATTCCAAAGCATCAATGTGGACCGTTGTACTCAATTTAGTGTTCTTACAAGTCTAACTTGCTAGTTTAGCCTTCGTGCAACTTTTCGTAAGTTAAAGATGCGAATAGACCAGGTTATGTTTGAAATTGCACAACAACGTGAAAAGCTCCTCTATGGAGAGAGTTGAGCAGTTCCAAAGCATCAATGTGGACCGTTGTACTCTATTTAGTGCTCTTACAAGTCTAACTTGCTAGTTGAGCCTTCGTGCCACGTTTCGTAAGGTAAAGACGCGAATAGACCAAGTTATGTTTGAAATTGCACAAAAACGTGAAAAGCTCCTCAACGGAGAGAGTTGAGCAATTCCAAAGCATCAATGTGGACCGTTGTACTCTATTTAGTGCTCTTACAAGTCTAACTTGCTAGTTGAGCCTTCGTGCCACGTTTCGTAAGGTAGAGACGCGAATAGACCAAGTTATGTTTGAAATTGCAGAAAAAGTGAAAAGCTCCTCCACGGAGAGAGTTGAGCAATTCCAAAGCATCAATGTGGACCGTTGTACTCTATTTAGTGCTCTTACAAGTCTAACTTGCTAGTTGAGCCTTCGTGCCACGTTTCGTAAGGTAAAGACGCGAATAGACCAAGTTATGTTTGAAATTGCACAAAAAGGTGAAAAGCTCCTCTACGGAGAGAGTTGAGCAATTCCAAAGCATCAATGTGGACCGTTGTACTCTATTTAGTGCTCTTACAAATCTAAATTGCTAGTTGAGCCTTCCTGCCACGTTTCCTAAGGTAAAGACGCGAATAGACCAAGTTATGTTTGAAATTGCACAAAAACGTGAAAAGCTCCTCTACGGAGAGAGTTGAGCAATTCCAAAGCATCAATGTGGACCGTTGTACTCAATTTAGTGTTCTTACAAGTCTAACTTGCTAGTTTAGCCTTCGTGCAACTTTTCGTAAGTTAAAGATGCGAATAGACCAGGTTATGTTTGAAATTGCACAACAACGTGAAAAGCTCCTCTATGGAGAGAGTTGAGCAGTTCCAAAGCATCAATGTGGACCGTTGTACTCTATTTAGTGCTCTTACAAGTCTAACTTGCTAGTTGAGCCTTCGTGCCACGTTTCGTAAGGTAAAGACGCGAATAGACCAAGTTTTGTTTGAAATTGCACAAAAACGTGAAAAGCTCCTCAACGGAGAGAGTTGAGCAATTCCAAAGCATCAATGTGGACCGTTGTACTCTATTTAGTGCTCTTACAAGTCTAACTTGCTAGTTGAGCCTTCGTGCCACGTTTCGTAAGGTAAAGACGCGAATAGACCAAGTTATGTTTGAAATTGCATAAAAAGTGAAAAGCTCCTCCACGGAGAGAGTTGAGCAATTCCAAAGCATCAATGTGGACCGTTGTACTCTATTTAGTGCTCTTACAAGTCTAACTTGCTAGTTGAGCCTTCGTGCCACGTTTCGTAAGGTAAAGACGCGAATAGACCAAGTTATGTTTGAAATTGCACAAAAACGTGAAAAGCTCCTCTACGGAGAGAGTTGAGCAATTCCAAAGCATCAATGTGGACCGTTGCACTCTATTTAGTGTTCTTACAAGTCTAACTTGCTAGTTTAGCTTTCGTGCAACGTTTCGTAAGTTAAAGATGCGAATAGACCAGGTTATGTTTGAAATTGCACAACAACGTGAAAAGCTCCTCTATGGAGAGAGTTGAGTAGTTCCAAAGCATCAATGTGGACCGTTGTACTCTATTTAGTGCTCTTACAAGTCTAACTTGCTAGTTGAGCCTTCGTGCCACGTTTCGTAAGGTAAAGACGCGAATAGACCAAGTTATGTTTGAAATTGCACAAAAACGTGAAAAGCTCCTCAACGGAGAGAGTTGAGCAATTCCAAAGCATCAATGTGGACCGTTGCACTCTATTTAGTGTTCTTACAAGTCTAACTTGCTAGTTGAGCCTTCGTGCCACGTTTCGTAAGGTAAAGACGCGAATAAACCAAGTTATATTTGAAATTGCAAAAAAACGTGAAAAGCTCCTCTACGGAGAGAGTTGAGCAATTCCAAAGCATCAATGTGGACCGTTGTACTCTATTTAGTGCTCTTAGAAATCTAACTTGCTAGTTGAGCCTTCCTGCCACGTTTCCTAAGGTAAAGACGCGAATAGACCAAGTTATGTTTGAAATTGCACAAAAACGTGAAAGCTCCTGTACGGAGAGAGTTGAGCAATTCCAAAGCATCAATGTGGACCGTTGTACTCAATTTAGTGTTCTTACAAGTCTAACTTGCTAGTTTAGCCTTCGTGCAACGTTTCGTAAGTTAAAGATGCGAATAGACCAGGTTATGTTTGAAATTGCACAACAACGTGAAAAGCTCCTCTATGGAGAGAGTTGAGCAATTCCAAAGCATCAATGTGGACCGTTGCACTCTAATTAGTGTTCTTACAAGTCTAACTTGCTAGTTGAGCCTTCGTGCAACGTTTCGTAAGTTAAAGAGGCGAATAGACCAAGTTATGTTTGAAATTGCACAAATACGTGAAAAGCTCCTCTATGGAGAGAGTTGAGCAATTCCAAAGCATCAATGTGGACCGTTGTACTCCATTTAGTGCTCTTACAAGTCTAACTTGCTAGTTGAGCCTTCGTGCCGCATTTCGTAAGGTAAAGACGCGAATAGACCAAGTTATGTTTGAAATTGCACAAAAACGTGAAAAGCTCCTCTACGGAGAGAGTTGAGCAATTCCAAGGCATCAATGTGGGGAGAGAGTTGAGCAATTCCAAGGCATCAATGTGGACCGTTGTACTCTATTTAGTGCTCTTACAAGTCTAACTTGCTAGTTGAGCCTTCGTGCCACGTTTCGTAAGGTAAAGACGCGAATAGACCAAGTTATATTTGAAATTGCACAAAAACGTGAAAAGCTCCTCTACGGAGAGAGTTGAGCAATTCCAAAGCATCAATGTGGACCGTTGCACTCTATTTAGTGTTCTTACAAGACTAACTTGCTAGTTGAGCGTTCGTGCCACATTTCGTAAGGTAAAGACGCGAATAGACCAAGTTATGTTTGAAATTGCACAAAAACGTGAAAAGCTCCTCTACGGAGAGAGTTGAGCAATTTCAAAGCATCAATGTGGACCGTTGTACTCTATTTAGTGCTCTTACAAGTCTAACTTGCTAGTTGAGCCTTCGTGCCACGTTTCGTAAGGTAAAGACGCGAATAGACCAAGTTATGTTTGAAATTGCACAAAAACGTGAAAAGCTCCTCTACGGAGAGAGTTGAGCAATTCCAAAGCATCAATGTGGACCGTTGTACTCTATTTAGTGCTCTTACAAATCTAACTTGCTAGTTGAGCCTTCCTGCCACGTTTCCTAAGGTAAAGACGCGAATAGACCAAGTTATGTTTGAAATTTCACAAAAACGTGAAAAGCTCCTCTACGGAGAGAGTTGAGCAATTCCAAAGCATCAATGTGGACCGTTGTACTCAATTTAGTGTTCTTACAAGTCTAACTTGCTAGTTTAGCCTTCGTGCAACTTTTCGTAAGTTAAAGATGCGAATAGACCAGGTTATGTTTGAAATTGCACAACAACGTGAAAAGCTCCTCTATGGAGAGAGTTGAGCAGTTCCAAAGCATCAATGTGGACCGTTGTACTCTATTTAGTGCTCTTACAAGTCTAACTTGCTAGTTGAGCCTTCGTGCCACGTTTCGTAAGGTAAAGACGCGAATAGACCAAGTTATGTTTGAAATTGCACAAAAACGTGAAAAGCTCCTCAACGGAGAGAGTTGAGCAATTCCAAAGCATCAATGTGGACCGTTGTACTCTATTTAGTGCTCTTACAAGTCTAACTTGCTAGTTGAGCCTTCGTGCCACGTTTCGTAAGGTAAAGACGCGAATAGACCAAGTTATGTTTGAAATTGCACAAAAAGTGAAAAGCTCCTCCACGGAGAGAGTTGAGCAATTCCAAAGCATCAATGTGGACCGTTGTACTCTATTTAGTGCTCTTACAAGTCTAACTTGCTAGTTGAGCCTTCGTGCCACGTTTCGTAAGGTAAAGACGCGACTAGACCAAGTTATGTTTGGAATTGCACAAAAACGTGAAAAGCTCCTCTACGGAGAGAGTTGAGCAATTCCAAAGCATCAATGTGGACCGTTGTACTCTATTTAGTGCTCTTACAAATCTAACTTGCTAGTTGAGCCTTCCTGCCACGTTTCCTAAGGTAAAGACGCGAATAGACCAAGTTATGTTTGAAATTGCACAAAAACGTGAAAGCTCCTCTACGGAGAGAGTTGAGCAATTCCAAAGCATCAATGTGGACCGTTGTACTCAATTTAGTGTTCTTACAAGTCTAATTTGCTAGTTTAGCCTTCGTGCAACGTTTCGTAAGTTAAAGATGTGAATAGACCAGGTTATGTTTGAAATTGCACAACAACGTGAAAAGCTCCTCTATGGAGAGAGTTGAGCAGTTCCAAAGCATCAATGTGGACCGTTGTACTCTATTTAGTGCTCTTACAAGTCTAACTTGCTATTTGAGCCTTCGTGCCACGTTTCGTAAGGTAAAGACGCGAATAGACCAAGTTATGTTTGAAATTGCACAAAAACGTGAAAAGCTCCTCTACGGAGAGAGTTGAGCAATTCCAAAGCATCAATGTGGACCGTTGTACTCTATTTAGTGCTCTTACAAGTCTAACTTGCTAGTTTAGCCTTTGTGCAACGTTTCGTAAGTTAAAGATGCGAATAGACCAAGTTATGTTTGAAATTGGACAAAAACGTGAAAAGCTCCTCTATGGAGAGAGTTGAGCAATTCGAAAGCATCAATGTGGACCGTTGTACTCTATTTAGTGCTCTTACAAGTCCAACTTGCTAGTTTAGCATTCGTGCCACGTTTCGTAAGGTAAAGACACGAATAGACCAAGTTATAATTGAAATTGCACAAAAACGTGAAAAGCTCCTCTATGGAGAGAGTTGAGCAATTCCAAAGCATCAATGTGGAACGTTGCAAACTATTTAGCGCTCTTACAAGTCTAACTTGCTAGTTGAGCGTTCGTGCAACGTTTCGTAAGTTAAAGATGAGAATAGACCAAGTTATGTTTGAAATTGCACAAAAACGTGAAAAGCTCCTCTATGGAGAGAGTTGAGCAATTCCAAAGCATCAATGTGGACCTTTGTACTCTATTTAGTGCTCTTACAAGTCTAACTTGCTAGTTGAGCCTTCGTGCCACGTTTCGTATGGTAAAGACGCGAATAGACCAAGTTACGTTTGAAATTGCACAAAAACGTGAAAAGCTCCTCTACGGAGAGAGTTGAGCAATTCCAAAGTATCAATGTCGACCATTGCACTCTATTTAGTGTTCTTACAAGTCTAACATGCTAGTTTAGCCTTCGTGCAACGTTTCGTAAGTTAAAGATGCGAATAGACCAAGTTGTGTTTGAAATTGCACAAAAACGTGAGAAGCTCCTCTATGGAGAGATTTGAGCAATTCCAAAGCATCAATGTGGACCGTTGCACTCTATTTAGTGTTCTTACAAGTCTAACTTGCTAGTTGAGCCTTCGTGCAACGTTTCGTAAGTTAAAGAGGCGAATAGACCAAGTTATGTTTGAAATTGCACAAAAACGTGAAAAGCTCCTCTATGGAGAGAGTTGAGCAATTCGAAAGCATCAATGTGGACTGTTGTACTCTATTTAGTGCTCTTACAAGTCCAACTTGCTAGTTTAGCATTCGTGCCACGTTTCGTAAGGTAAAGACACGAATAGACCAAGTTATGTTTGAAATTGCACAAAAACATGAAAAGCTCCTCTATGGAGAGAGTTGAGCAATTCCAAAGCATCAATGTGGACCGTTGTACTCTATTTAGTGCTCTTACAAGTCTAACTTGGTAGTTTAGCCTTCGTGCAACGTTTCGTAAGTTAAAGATGCGAATAGATCAAGTTATGTTTGAAATTGGACAAAAACGTGAAAAGCTCCTCTATGGAGAGAGTTGAGCAATTCCAAAGCATCAATGTGGACCGTTGTACTCTATTTAGTGCTCTTACAAGTCCAACTTGCTAGTTTAGCATTCGTGCCACGTTTCGTAAGGTAAAGACACGAATAGACCAAGTTATGTTTGAAATTGCACAAAAAGTGAAAAGCTCCTCTACGGAGAGAGTTGAGCAATTCCAAAGCATCAATGTGGACCGTTGCACTCTATTTAGTGTTCTTACAAGTCTAACTTGCTAGTTGAGCCTTCGTGCCACGTTTCGTAAGGTAAAGACACGAATAGACCAAGTTATGTTTGAAATTGCACAAAAACGTGAAAAGCTCCTCTACGGAGAGAGTTGAGCAATTCCAAAGCATCAATGTGAACCGTTGTACTCTATTTAGTGCTCTTACAAATCTAACTTGCTTGTTGAGCCTTCCTGCCACGTTTCCTAAGGTAAAGGCGCGAATAGACCAAGTTATGTTTGAAATTGCACAAAAACGTGAAAAGCTCCTCCACGGAGAGAGTTGAGCAATTCCAAAGCATCAATGTGGACCGTTGTACTCTATTTAGTCCTCTTACAAGTCCAACTTGCTAGTTTAGCATTCGTGCCACATTTCGTAAGGTAAAGACACGAATAGACCAAGTTATGTTTGGAATTGCACAAAAAGTGAAAAGCTCCTCTACGGAGAGAGTTGAGCAATTCCAAAGCATCAATGTGGACCGTTGCACTCTATTTAGTGTTCTTACAAGTCTAACTTGCTAGTTGAGCCTTCGTGCAACGTTTCGTAAGTTAAAGATGCGAATAGACTAAGTTATGTTTGAAATTGCACAAAAACGTGAAAAGCTCCTCTATGGAGAGAGTTGAGCAATTCCAAAGCATTAATGTGGACCGTTGTACTCTATTTAGTGCTCTTACAAGTCTAACTTGCTAGTTGAGCCTTCGTGCCACGTTTCGTAAGGTAAAGACGCGAATAGACCAAGTTACGTTTGAAATTGCACAAAAACGTGAAAAGCTCCTCTACGGAGAGAGTTGAGCAATGCCAAAGTATCAATGTCGACCGTTGCACTCTATTTAGTGTTCTTACAAGTCTAACATGCTAGTTTAACCTTCGTGCAACGTTTCGTAAGTTAAAGATGCGAATAGACCAAGTTGTGTCTGAAATTGCACAAAAACGTGAAAAGCTCCTCTATGGAGAGATTTGAGCAATTCCAAAGCATCAATGTGGGCCGTTGCACTCTATTTAGTGTTCTTACAAGTCTAACTTGCTAGTTGAGCCTTCGTGCAACGTTTCGTAAGTTAAAGAGGCGAATAGACCAAGTTATGTTTGAAATTGCACAAAAAGGTGAAAAGCTCCTCTATGGAGAGAGTTGAGCAATTCGAAAGCATCAATGTGGACCGTTGTACTCTACTTAGTGCTCTTACAAGTCCAACTTGCTAGTTTAGCATTCGTGCCACGTTTCGTAAGGTAAAGACACGAATAGACCAAGTTATGTTTGAAATTGCACAAAAACGTGAAAAGCTCCTCTATGGAGAGAGTTGAGCAATTCCAAAGCATCAATGTGGACCGTTGTACTCTATTTAGTGCTCTTACAAGTCTAACTTGGTAGTTTAGCCTTCGTGCAACGTTTCGTAACTTAAAGATGCGAATAGACCAAGTTATGTTTGAAATTGGACAAAAACGTGAAAAGCTCCTCTATGGAGAGAGTTGAGCAATTCCAAAGCATCAATGTGGACCGTTGTACTCTATTTAGTGCTCTTACAACTCCAACTTGCTAGTTTAGCATTCGTGCCACGTTTCGTAAGGTAAAGACACGAATAGACCAAGTTATGTTTGAAATTGCACAAAAACGTGACAAGCTCCTCTACGGAGAGAGTTGAGCAATTCCAAAGCATCAATGTGGACCGTTGTACTCTATTTAGTGCTCTTACAAATATAACTTGCTTGTTGAGCCTTCCTGCCACGTTTCCTAAGGTAAAGACGCGAATAGACCAAGTTATGTTTGAAATTGCACAAAAACGTGTAAAGCTCCTCTACGGAGAGAGTTGAGCAATTCCAAAGCATCAATGTGGACCGTTGTACTCTATTTAGTGCTCCTACAAGTCTAACTTGCTAGTTTAGCCTTCGTGCAACGTTTCGTAAGTTAAAGATGCGAATAAACCAAGTTATGTTTGAAATTGGACAAAAACGTGAAAAGCTCCTCTATGGAGAGATTTGAGCAATTCGAAAGCATCAATGTGGACCGTTGTACTCTATTTAGTGCTCTTACAAGTCCAACTTGCTAGTTTAGCATTCGTGCCACGTTTCGTAAGGTAAAGACACGAATAGACCAAGTTATGTTTGAAATTGCACAAAAACGTGAAAAGCTCCTCTATGGAGAGAGTTGAGCAATTCCAAAGCATCAATGTGGACCGTTGCACTCTATTTAGCGCTCTTACAAGTCTAACTTGCTAGTTGAGCCTTCGTGCAACGTTTCGTAAGTTAAAAATGCGAATAGACCAAGTTATGTTTGAAATTGCACAAAAACGTGAAATGCTCCTCTATAGAGAGAGTTGAGCAATTCCAAAGCATCCATGTGGACCGTTGTACTCTATTTAGTGCTCTTACAAGTCTAACTTGCTTGTTGAGCCTTCGTGCCACGTTTCGTAAGGTAAAGACGCGAATAGACCAAGTTATGTTTGAAATTGCACAAAAACGTGAAAAGCTCCTCTACGGAGAGAGTTGAGCAATTCCAAAGCATCAATGTGGACCGTTGTACTCTATTTAGTGCTCCTACAAGTCTAACTTGCTAGTTTAGCATTCGTGCAACGTTTCGTAAGTTAAAGATGCGAATAAACCAAGTTATGTTTGAAATTGGACAAAAACGTGAAAAGCTCCTCTATGGAGAGATTTGAGCAATTCGAAAGCATCAATGTGGACCGTTGTACTCTATTTAGTGCTCTTACAAGTCCAACTTGCTAGTTTAGCATTCGTGCCACGTTTCGTAAGGTAAAGACACGAGTAGACCAAGTTATGTTTGAAATTGCACAAAAACGTGAAAAGTTCCTCTACGGAGAGAGTTGAGCAATTCCAAAGCATCAATATGGACCGTTGCACTCTATTTAGCGCTCTTACAAGTCTAACTTGCTAGTTGAGCCTTCGTGCAACGTTTCGTAAGTTAAAAATGCGAATAGACCAAGTTATGTTTGAAATTGCACAAAAACGTGAAATGCTCCTCTATAGAGAGAGTTGGGCAATTCCAAAGCATCAATGTGGACCGTTGTACTCTATTTAGTGCTCTTACAAGTCTAACTTGCTAGTTGAGCCTTCGTGCCACGTTTCGTAAGGTAAAGACGCGAATAGACCAAGTTATGTTTGAAATTGCACAAAAACGTGAAAAGCTCCTCTACGGAGAGAGTTGAGCAATTCCAAAGCATCAATGTCAACCGTTGCACTCTATTTAGTGTTCTTGCAAGTCTAACATGCTAGTTTAGCCTTCGTGCAACGTTTCGTAAGTTAAAGATGCGAATAGACCAAGTTATGTTTGAAATTGCACAAAAACGTGAAAAGCTCCTCTATGGAGAGATTTGAGCAATTCCAAAGCATCAATGTGGACCGTTGCACTCTATTTAGTGTTCTTACAAGTCTAACTTGCTAGTTGAGCCTTCGTGCAACGTTTCGTAAGTTAAAGAGGCGAATACACCAAGTTATGTTTGAAATTGCACAAAAACGTGAAACGCTCCTCTACGGAGAGAGTTGAGTAATTCCAAAGCATCAATGTGGACCGTTGTACTCTATTTAGTGCTCTTACAAGTCTAACTTGCTAGTTGAGCCTTCGTGTCGCGTTTTGTAAGGTAAAGACGCGAATAGACCAAGTTATGTTTGAAATTGCACAAAAACGTGAAAAGCTCCTCTACGGAGAGAGTTGAGCAATTCCAAGGCATCAATGTGGACCGTTGTACTCTATTTAGTGCTCTTACAAGTCTAACTTGCTAGTTGAGCCTTCGTCCCACGTTTCGTAAGGTAAAGACGCGAATAGACCAAGTTATATTTGAAATTGCACAAAAACATGAAAAGCTCCTCTACGGAGAGAGTTGAGCAATTCCAAAGCATCAATGTGGACCATTGTACTCTATTTAGTGCTCTTACAAGTCTAACTTGCTAGTTTAGCCTTCGTGCAACGTTTCGTAAGTTAAAGATGCGAATAGACCAAGTTATGTTTGAAATCGGACAAAAACGTCAAAAGCTCCTCTATGGAGAGAGTTGAGCAATTCGAAAGCATCAATGTGGACCGCTGTACTCTATTTAGTGCTCTTACAAGTCCAACTTGCTAGTTTAGCCTTCGTGCCACGTTTCGTAAGGTAAAGACACGAATAGACCAAGTTATGTTTGAAATTGCACAAAAACGTGAAAAGCTCCTCTATGGAGAGAGTTGAGCAATTCCTAAGCATCAATGTGGACCGTTGCACTCTATTTAGCGCTCTTACAAGTCTAACTTGCCAGTTTAGCCTTCGCGCAACGTTTCGTAAGTTAAAGATGCGAATAGACCAAGTTATTTTTGAAATTGCACAAAAACGTGAAATGCTCCTCTATGGAGAGAGTTGAGCAATTCCAAAGCATCAATGTGGACCGTTGCACTCTATTTAGCGCTCTTACAAGTCTAACTTGCTAGTTGAGCCTTCGTGCAACGTTTCGTAAGTTAAAAATGCGAATAGACCAAGTTATGTTTGAAATTGCACAAAAACGTGAAATGCTCCTCTATAGAGAGAGTTGAGCAATTCCAAAGCATCAATGTGGACCGTTGTACTCTATTTAGTGCTCTTACAAGTCTAACTTGCTAGTTGAGCCTTCGTGCCACGTTTCGTAAGGTAAAGACGCGAATAGACAAAGTTATGTTTGAAATTGCACAAAAACGTGAAAAGCTCCTCTACGGAGAGAGTTGAGCAATTCCAAAGCATCAATGTCGACCGTTGCACTCTATTTAGTGTTCTTGCAAGTCTAACTTGCTAGTTTAGCCTTCGTGCAACGTTTCGTAAGTTAAAGATGCGAATAGACCAAGTTATGTTTGAAATTGGACAAAAACGTGAAAAGCTCCTCTATGGAGAGATTTGAGCAATTCGAAAGCATCAATGTGGAACGTTGCACTCTATTTAGTGTTCTTACAAGTCTAACTTGCTAGTTGAGCCTTCGTGCAACGTTTCGTAAGTTAAAGAGGCGAATACACCAAGTTATGTTTGAAATTGCACAAAAACGTGAAAAGCTCCTCTATGGAGAGAGTTGAGCAATTCCAAAGCATCAATGTGGACCGTTGTACTCTATTTAGTGCTCTTACAAGTCTAACTTGCCAGTTGAGCCTTCGTGCCGCGTTTCGTAAGGTAAAGACGCGAATAGACCAAGTTATGTTTGAAATTGCACAAAAACGTGAAAAGCTCCTCTACGGAGAGAGTTGAGCAATTCCAAGGCATCAATGTGGACCGTTGTACTCTATTTAGTGCTCTTAAAAGTCTAACTTGCTAGTTGAGCCTTCGTCCCACGTTTCGTAAGGTAAAGACGCGAATAGACCAAGTTATATTTGAAATTGCACAAAAACGTGAAAAGCTCCTCTACGGAGAGAGTTGAGCAATTCCAAAGCATCAATGTGGACCGTTGTACTCTATTTAGTGCTCTTACAAGTCTAACTTGCTAGTTTAGCCTTCGTGCAACGTTTCGTAAGTTAAAGATGCGAATAGACCAAGTTATGTTTGAAATTGGACAAAAACGTCAAAAGCTCCTCCATGGAGAGAGTTGAGCAATTCGAAAGCATCAATGTGGACCGTTGTACTCTATTTAGTGCTCTTACAAGTCCAACTTGCTAGTTTAGCCTTCGTGCCACGTTTCATAAGGTAAAGACACGAATAGACCAAGTTATGTTTGAAATTGCACAAAAACGTGAAAAGCTCCTCTATGGAGAGAGTTGAGCAATTCCTAAGCATCAATGTGGACCGTTGCACTCTATTTTGCGCTCTTACAAGTCTAACTTGCCAGTTGAGCCTTCGCGCAACGTTTCGTAAGTTAAAGATGCGAATAGACCAAGTTATTTTTGAAATTGCACAAAAACATGAAATGCTCCTCTATGGAGAGAGTTGAGCAATTCCAAAGCATCAATGTGGACCGTTGCACTCTATTTAGTGTTCTTACAAGTCTAACTTGCTAGTTGAGCCTTCGTGCAACGTTTCGTAAGTTAAAGAGGCGAATACACCAAGTTATGTTTGAAATTGCACAAAAACGTGAAAAGCTCCTCTATGGAGAGAGTTGAGCAATTCCAAAGCATCAATGTGGACCGTTGTACTCTATTTAGTGCTCTTGCAAGTCTAACTTGCTAGTTGAGCCTTCGTGCCGCGTTTCGTAAGGTAAAGACGCGAATAGACCAAGTTATGTTTGAAATTGCACAAAAACGTGAAAAGCTCCTCTACGGAGAGAGTTGAGCAATTCCAAGGCATCAATGTGGACCGTTGTACTCTATTTAGTGCTCTTACAAGTCTAACTTGCTAGTTGAGCCTTCGTGCCACGTTTCGTAAGGTAAAGACGCGAATAGACCAAGTTATATTTGAAATTGCACAAAAACGTGAAAAGCTCCTCTACGGAGAGAGTTGAGCAATTCCAAAGCATCAATGTGGACCGTTGTACTCTATTTAGTGCTCTTGCAAGTCTAACTTGCTAGTTTAGCCTTCGTGCAACGTTTCGTAAGTTAAAGATGCGAATAGACCAAGTTATGTTTGAAATTGGACAAAAACGTCAAAAGCTCCTCTATGGAGAGAGTTGAGCAATTCGAAAGCATCAATGTGGACCGTTGTACTCTATTTAGTGCTCTTACAAGTCCAACTTGCTAGTTTAGCCTTCGTGCCACGTTTCGTAAGGTAAAGACACGAATAGACCAAGTTATGTTTGAAATTGCACAAAAACGTGAAAAGCTCCTCTATGGAGAGAGTTGAGCAATTCCTAAGCATCAATGTGGACCGTTGCACTCTATTTAGCGCTCTTACAAGTCTAACTTGCCAGTTGAGCCTTCGCGCAACGTTTCGTAAGTTAAAGATGCGAATAGACCAAGTTATTTTTGAAATTGCACAAAAACGTGAAATGCTCCTCTATGGAGAGAGTTGAGCAATTCCAAAGCATCAATGTGGACCGTTGCACTCTATTTAGTGTTCTTACAAGTCTAACTTGCTAGTTGAGCCTTCGTGCAACGTTTCGTAAGTTAAAGAGGCGAATACACCAAGTTATGTTTGAAATTGCACAAAAACGTGAAAAGCTCCTCTATGGAGAGAGTTGAGCAATTCCAAAGCATCAATGTGGACTGTTGTACTCTATTTAGTGCTCTTGCAAGTCTAACTTGCTAGTTGAGCCTTCGTGCCGCGTTTCGTAAGGTAAAGACGCGAATAGGCCAAGTTATGTTTGAAATTGCACAAAAACGTGAAAAGCTCCTCTACAGAGAGAGTTGAGCAATTCCAAGGCATCAATGTGGACAGTTGTACTCTATTTAGTGCTCTTACAAGTCTAACTTGCTAGTTGAGCCTTCGTGCCACGTTTCGTAAGGTAAAGACGCGAATAGACCAAGTTATATTTGAAATTGCACAAAAACGTGAAAAGCTCCTCTACGGAGAGAGTTGAGCAATTCCAAAGCATCAATGTGGACCGTTGTACTCTATTTAGTGCTCTTACAAGTCTAACTTGCTAGTTTAGCCTTCGTGCAACGTTTCGTAAGTTAAAGATGCGAATAGACCAAGTTATGTTTGAAATTGGACAAAAACGTCAAAAGCTCCTCTATGGAGAGAGTTGAGCAATTCGAAAGCATCAATGTGGACCGTTGTACTCTATTTAGTGCTCTTACAAGTCCAACTTGCTAGTTTAGCCTTCGTGCCACGTTTCGTAAGGTAAAGACACGAATAGACCAAGTTATGTTTGAAATTGCACAAAAACGTGAAAAGCTCCTCTATGGAGAGAGTTGAGCAATTCCTAAGCATCAATGTGGACCGTTGCACTCTATTTAGCGCTCTTACAAGTCTAACTTGCCAGTTGAGCCTTCGCGCAACGTTTCGTAAGTTAAAGATGCGAATAGACCAAGTTATTTTTGAAATTGTACAAAAACGTGAAATGCTCCTCTATGGAGAGAATTGAGCAATTCCAAAGCATCAATGTGGACCGTTGCACTCTATTTAGTGTTCTTACAAGTCTAACTTGCTAGTTGAGCCTTCGTGCAACGTTTCGTAAGTTAAAGAGGCGAATACACCAAGTTATGTTTGAAATTGCACAAAAACGTGAAAAGCTCCTCTATGGAGAGAGTTGAGCAATTCCAAAGCATCAATGTGGACCGTTGTACTCTATTTAGTGCTCTTGCAAGTCTAACTTGCTAGTTGAGCCTTCGTGCCGCGTTTCGTAAGGTAAAGACGCGAATAGACCAAGTTATGTTTGAAATTGCACAAAAACGTGAAAAGCTCCTCTACGGAGAGAGTTGAGCAATTCCAAGGCATCAATGTGGACCGTTGTACTCTATTTAGTGCTCTTAAAAGTCTAACTTGCTAGTTGAGCCTTCGTCCCACGTTTCGTAAGGTAAAGACGCGAATAGACCAAGTTATATTTGAAATTGCACAAAAACGTGAAAAGCTCCTCTACGGAGAGAGTTGAGCAATTCCAAAGCATCAATGTGGACCGTTGTACTCTATTTAGTGCTCTTACAAGTCTAACTTGCTAGTTTAGCCTTCGTGCAACGTTTCGTAAGTCAAAGATGCGAATAGACCAAGTTATGTTTGAAATTGGACAAAAACGTCAAAAGCTCCTCTATGGAGAGAGTTGAGCAATTCGAAAGCATCAATGTGGACCGTTGTACTCTATTTAGTGCTCTTACAAGTCCAACTTGCTAGTTTAGCCTTCGTGCCACGTTTCATAAGGTAAAGACACGAATAGACCAAGTTATGTTTGAAATTGCACAAAAACGTGAAAAGCTCCTCTATGGAGAGAGTTGAGCAATTCCTAAGCATCAATGTGGACCGTTGCACTCTAGTTAGCGCTCTTACAAGTCTAACTTGCCAGTTGAGCCTTCGCGCAACGTTTCGTAAGTTAAAGATGCGAATAGACCAAGTTATTTTTGAAATTGCACAAAAAGGTGAAATGCTCCTCTATGGAGAGAGTTGAGCAATTCCAAAGCATCAATGTGGACCGTTGTACTCTATTTAGTGCTCTTACAAGTCTAACTTGCTAGTTGAGCCTTCGTGCCACGTTTCGTAAGGTAAAGACGCGAATAGACCAAGTTATGTTTGAAATTGCACAAAAACGTGAAAAGCTCCTCTACGGAGAGAGTTGAGCAATTCCAAGGCATCAATGTCGACCGTTGCACTCTATTTAGTGTTCTTACAAGTCTAACATGCTAGTTTAGCCTTCGTGCAACGTTTCGTAAGTTAAAGATGTGAATAGACCAAGTTATGTTTGAAATTGCACAAAAACGTGAAAATCTCCTCTACGGAGAGAGTTGAGCAATTCCAAAGCATCAATGTCGACCGTTGCACTCTATTTAGTGTTCTTACAAGTCTAACATGCTAGTTTAGCCTTCGTGCAACGTTTCGTAAGTTAAAGATGCGAATAGACCAAGTTATGTTTGAAATTGCACAAAAACGTGAAAAGCTCCTCTATGGAGAGAGTTGAGCAATTCCAAAGCGTCAATGTGGACCGTTGTACTCTATTTAGTGCTCTTACAAGTCCAACTTGCTAGTTTAGCATTCGTGCAACGTTTCGTAAGTTAAAGATGCGAATAGACCAAGTTATGTTTTAAATTGGACAAAAACGTGAAAAGCTCCTCTATGGAGAGAGTTGAGCAATTCGAAAGCATCAATGTCGACCGTTGTACTCTATTTAGTGCTCTTACAAGTCCAACTTGCTAGTTTAGCATTCGTGCCACGTTTCGTAAGGTAAAGACACGAATAGACAAAGTTATGTTTGAAATTGCACAAAAACGTGAAAAGCTCCTCTATGGAGAGAGTTGAGCAATTCCAAAGCATCATTGTGGACCGTTGCACTCTATTTAGCGCTCTTACAAGTCTAACTTGCTAGTTGAGCCTTCGTGCAACGTTTCGTAAGTTAAAGATGCGAATAGACCAAGTTATGTTTGAAATTGCACAAACACGTGAAATGCTCCTCTATGGAGAGAGTTGAGCAATTCCAAAGCATCAATGTGGACCGTTGCACTCTATTTAGTGTTCTTAGAAGTCTAACTTGCTAGTTGAGCCTTCGTTCCACGTTTCGTATGGTAAAGACGCGAATAGACCAAGTTATGTTTGAAATTGCACAAAAACGTGAAAAGCTCCTCTACGGAGAGAGTTGAGCAATTCCAAAGCATCAATGTGGACCGTTGTACTCTCTTTAGTGCTCTTACAAATCTAACTTGCTAGTTGAGCCTTCCTGCCATGTTTCCTAAGGTAAAGACGCGAATAGACCAAGTTATGTTTGAAATTGTACAAAAACGTGAAAAGCTCCTCAACGGAGAGAGTTGAGCAATTCCAAAGCATCAAGGTGGACCGTTGTACTCTATTTAGTGCTCTTACAAGTCTAACTTGATAGTTTATCCTTCGTGCCGCGTTTCGTAAGGTAAAGACGCGAATAGACCAAGTTATGTTTGAAATTGCACAAAAACGTGAAAAGCTCCTCTACGGAGAGAGTTGAGCAATTCCAAGGCTTCAATGTGGACCGTTTTACTCTATTTAGCGCTCTTACAAGTCTAACTTGCTAGTTGAGCCTTCATGCCACGTTTCGTAAGGTAAAGACGCGAATAGACCAAGTTATATTTGAAATTGCACAAAAACGTGAAAAGCTCCTCTACGGAGAGAGTTGAGCAATTCCAAAGCATCAATGTGGACCGTTGCACTCTATTTAGAGTTCTTACAAGTCTAAGTTGCTAGTTGAGCCTTCGTGCCGGAAATTGCACAAAAACGTGAAAAGCTCCTCTATGGAGAGAGTTGAGCAATTTCAAAGCATCAATGTGGACCGTTGTACTCTATTTAGTGCTCTTACAAGTCTAACTTGCTAGTTGAGCCTTCGTGCCACGTTTCGTAAGGTAAAGACGCGAATAGACCATGTTATGTTTGAAATTACACAAAAACGTGAAACGCTCCTCTACGGAGAGAGTTGAGCAATTCCAAAGCATCAATGTGGACCGTTGCACTCTATTTAGTGTTCTTACAAGTCTAACTTGCTAGTTGAGCCTTCGTGCCACGTTTCGTAAGGTAAAGACGCGAATAGACCAAGTTATGTTTGAAATTGCACAAAAACGTGAAAAGCTCCTCTATGGAGAGAGTTGAGCAATTTCAAAGCATCAATGTGGACCGTTGTACTCTATTTAGTGCTCTTACAAGTCTAACTTGCTAGTTGAGCCTTCGTGCCACGTTTCGTAAGGTAAAGACGCGAATAGACCAAGTTATGTTTGAAATTGCACAAAAACGTGGAACGCTCCTCTACGGAGAGAGTTGAGCAATTCCAAAGCATCAATGTGGACCGTTGTACTCTACTTAGTGCTCTTACAAGTCTAACTTGCTAGTTGAGCCTTCGTGCCACGTTTCGTAAGGTAAAGACGCGAATAGACCAAGTTATGTTTGAAATTGCACAAAAACGTGAAAAGCTCCTCAACGGAGAGAGTTGAGCAATTCCAAAGCATCAATGTCGACCGTTGCACTCTATTTAGTGTTCTTACAAGTCTAACATGCTAGTTTAGCCTTCGTGCAACGTTTCGTAAGTTAAAGATGCGAATAGACCAAGTTATGTTTGAAATTGCACAAAAACGTGAAATGCTCCTCTACGGAGAGAGTTGAGCAATTCTAAAGCATCAATGTGGACCGTTGTACTCTATTTAGTGCTCTTACAAATCTAACTTGCTAGTTGAGCCTTCATGCCACGTTTCGTAAGGTAAAGACGCGAATAGACCAAGTTATATTTGAAATTGCACAAAAACGTGAAAAGCTCCTCTACGGAGAGAGTTGAGCAATTCCAAAGCATCAATGTGGACCGTTGCACTCTATTTAGAGTTCTTACAAGTCTAAGTTGCTAGTTGAGCCTTCGTGCCGGAAATTGCACAAAAACGTGAAAAGCTCCTCTATGGAGAGAGTTGAGCAATTTCAAAGCATCAATGTGGACCGTTATACTCTATTTAGTGCTCTTACAAATCTAACTTGCTAGTTGAGCCTTCCTGCCATGTTTCCTAAGGTAAAGACGCGAATAGACCAAGTTATGTTTGAAATTGCACAAAAACGTGAAAAGCTCCTCTACGGAGAGAGTTGAGCAATTCCAAAGCATCAAGGTGGACCGTTGTACTCTATTTAGTGCTCTTACAAGTCTAACTTGATAGTTTAGCCTTCGTGCCGCGTTTCGTAAGGTAAAGACGCGAATAGACCAAGTTATGTTTGAAATTGCACAAAAACGTGAAAAGCTCCTCTACGGAGAGAGTTGAGCAATTCCAAGGCTTCAATGTGGACCGTTTTACTCTATTTAGCGCTCTTACAAGTCTAACTTGCTAGTTGAGCCTTCATGCCACGTTTCGTAAGGAAAAGACGCGAATAGACCAAGTTATATTTGAAATTGCACAAAAACGTGAAAAGCTCCTCTACGGAGAGAGTTGAGCAATTCCAAAGCATCAATGTGGACCGTTGTACTCTATTTAGTGCTCTTACAAGTCTAACTTGCTAGTTGAGCCTTCGTGCCACGTTTCGTAAGGTAAAGACGCGAATAGACCATGTTATGTTTGAAATTGCACAAAAACGTGAAACGCTCCTCTACGGAGAGAGTTGAGCAATTCCAAAGCATCAATGTGGACCGTTGCACTCTATTTAGTGTTCTTACAAGTCTAACTTGCTAGTTGAGCCTTCGTGCCACGTTTCGTAAGGTAAAGACGCGAATAGACCAAGTCATGTTTGAAATTGCACAAAAACGTGAAAAGCTCCTCTATGGAGAGAGTTGAGCAATTTCAAAGCATCAATGTGGACCGTTGTACTCTATTTAGTGCTCTTACAAGTCTAACTTGCTAGTTGAGCCTTCGTGCCACGTTTCGTAAGGTAAAGATGCGAATAGACCAAGTTATGTTTGAAATTGCACAAAAACGTGGAACGCTCCTCTACGGAGAGAGTTGAGCAATTCCAAAGCATCAATGTGGACCGTTGTACTCTATTTAGTGCTCTTACAAGTCTAACTTGCTAGTTGAGCCTTCGTGCCACGTTTCGTAAGGTAAAGACGCGAATAGACCAAGTTATGTTTGAAATTGCACAAAAACGTGAAAAGCTCCTCTACGGAGAGAGTTGAGCAATTCCAAAGCATCAATGTGGACCGTTGTACTCTATTTAGTGCTCTTACAAGTCTAACTTGCTAGTTTAGCCTTCGTGCCACGTTTCGTAAGGTAAAGACGCGAATAGACCAAGTTATGTTTGAAATTGCACAAAAACGTGAAAAGCTCCTCTACGGAGAGAGTTGAGCAATTCCAAGGCATCAATGTGGACCGTTGTACTCTATTTAGTGCTCTTACAAGTCTAACTTGCTAGTTGAGCCTTCAGTGCCACGTTTCGTAAGGTAAAGACGCGAATAGTCCAAGTTATGTTTGAAATTGCACAAAAACGTGAAAAGCTCCTCTAAGGAGAGAGTTGAGCAATTCCAAAGCATCAATGTGGACCGTTGCACTCTATTTAGAGCTCTTACAAGTCTAAGTTGCTAGTTGAGCCTTCGTGCACGTTCGTAAGTTAAAGGAACAAGTATGTTTGAATGCACAAAAACGTGAAAAGCTCCTCTATGGAGAGAGTTGAGCAATTTCAAAGCATCAATGTGGACCGTTGTACTCTATTTAGTGCTCTTACAAGTCTAACTTGCTAGTTGAGCCTTCGTGCCACGTTTCGTAAGGTAAAGACGCGAATAGACCATGTTATGTTTGAAATTGCACAAAAACGTGAAACGCTCCTCTACGGAGAGAGTTGAGCAATTCCAAAGCATCAATGTGGACCGTTGCACTCTATTTAGTGTTCTTACAAGTCTAACTTGCTAGTTGAGCCTTCGTGCCACGTTTCGTAAGGTAAAGACGCGAATAGACCAAGTTATGTTTGAAATTGCACAAAAACGTGAAAAGCTCCTCTATGGAGAGAGTTGAGCAATTTCAAAGCATCAATGTGGACCGTTGTACTCTATTTAGTGCTCTTACAAGTCTAACTTGCTAGTTGAGCCTTCGTGCCACGTTTCGTAGGGTAAAGATGCGAATAGACCAAGTTATGTTTGAAATTGCACAAAAACGTGGAACGCTCCTCTACGGAGAGAGTTGAGCAATTCCAAAGCATCAATGTGGACCGTTGTACTCTATTTAGTGCTCTTACAAGTCTAACTTGCTAGTTGAGCCTTCGTGCCACGTTTCGTAAGGTAAAGACGCGAATAGACCAAGTTATGTTTGAAATTGCACAAAAACGGGAAAAGCTCCTCTACGGAGAGAGTTGAGCAATTCCAAAGCATCAATGTCGACCGTTGCACTCTATTTAGTGTTCTTACAAGTCTAACATGCTAGTTTAGCCTTCGTGCAACGTTTCGTAAGTTAAAGATGCGAATAGACCAAGTTATGTTTGAAATTGCACAAAAACGTGAAAAGCTCCTCTATGGAGAGAGTTGAGCAATTCCAAAGCGTCAATGTGGACCGTTGTACTCTATTTCATGCTCTTACAAGTCTAACTTTCTAGTTGAGCCTTCGTGCAACGTTTCGTAAGTTAAAGAGGCGAATAAACCAAGTTATGTTTGAAATTGCACAAAAACGTGAAAAGCTCCTCTATGGAGAGAGTTGAGCAATTCCAAAGCATCAATATGGACCGTTGGACTCTATTTAGTGCTCTTACAAGTCTAACTTGCTAGTTGAGCTTTCGTGCCACGTTTCGTAAGGTAAAGAAGCAAATAGACCAAGTTATGTTTGAAATTGCACAAAAACGTGAAAAGCTCCTCTACGGAGAGAGTTGAGCAATTCCAAGGCATCAATGTGGACCGTTGTACTCTATTTAGTGCTCTTACAAGTCTAACTTGCCAATTGAGCCTTCGTGCCACGTTTCGTAAGGTAAAGACGTGAATAGACCACGTTATGTTTGAAATTGCAGAAAAACGTGAAAAGCTCCTCTACGGAGAGAGTTGAGCAATTCCAAAGCATCAATGTGGACCGTTGCACTCTATTTAGTGTTCTTACAAGTCTAACTTGCCAGTTGAGCCTTCGTGCCACGTTTCGTAAGGTAAAGACGTGAATAGACCAAGTTATGTTTGAAATTGCAGAAAAACGTGAAAAGCTCCTCTACGGAGAGAGTTGAGCAATTCCAAGGCATCAATGTGGACCGTTGTACTCTTTTTAGTGCTCTGACGAGTCTAACATGCTAGTTTAGCCTTCGTGCAACGTTTCGTAAGTTAAAGATGCGAATAGACCAAGTTATGTTTGAAATTGCACAAAAACGTGAAAAGCTCCTCTACGGAGAGAGTTGAGCAATTCCAAAGCATCAATGTGGACCGTTGCACTCTATTTAGTGTTCTTACAAGTCTAACTTGCCAGTTGAGCCTTCGTGCCACGTTTCGTAAGGTAAAGACGTGAATAGACCAAGTTATGTTTGAAATTGCAGAAAAACGTGAAAAGCTCCTCTACGGAGAGAGTTGAGCAATTCCAAGGCATCAATGTGGACCGTTGTACTCTATTTAGTGCTCTGACAAGTCTAACTTGCCAGTTGAGCCTTCGTGCCACGTTTCGTAAGGTAAAGACGCGAATAGACCAAGTTATGTTTGAAATTGCACAAAAACGTGAAATGCTCCTCTACGGAGAGAGTTGAGCAATTCCAAAGCATCAATGTGGACCGTTGTACTCTATTTAGTGTTCTTACAAGTCTCACTTGCTAGTTGAGCCTTCGTGCCACGTTTCGTAAGGTAAAGACGCGAAGAGACCAGGTTATGTTTGAAATTGCACAAAAACGTGAAAAGCTCCTCTACGGAGAGAGTTGAGCAATTCCAAAGCATCAATGTGGACCGTTGCACTCTATTTAGTGTTCTTACAAGTCTAACTTGCTAGATGAGACTTTGTGCCCCGTTTCGTAAGGTAAAGACGCGAATAGACCAAGTTATGTTTGAAATTGCACAAAAACGTGAAAAGCTCCTCTACGGAGAGAGTTGAGCAATTCCAAAGCATGAATGTGGATCGTTGTACTCTATTTAGTGCTCTTACAAGTCTAACTTGCAAGTTGAGCCTTCGTGCCGCGTTTCGTAAGGTAAAGACGCGAATAGACCAAGTTATGTTTGAAATTGTACAAAAACGTGAAAAGCTCCTCTACGGAGAGAGTTGAGCAGCAATTCCAAAGCATCAATGTGGATCTTTGCACTCTATTTAGTGTTCTTACAAGTCTAACTTGCTAGTTTAGCCTTCGTTCAACGTTTCGTAAGTTAAAGACGCGAAGAGACCAGGTTATGTTTCAAATTGCACAAAAACGTGAAAGCTCCTCTACGGAGAGAGTTGAGCAATTCCAAAGTATCAATGTGGACCGTTGCACTCTATTTAGTGTTCTTACAAGTCTAACTTGCTAGTTGAGCCTCGTGCCCCGTTTCGTAAGGTAAAGACGCGAATAGACCAAGTTATGTTTGAAATTGCACAAAAACGTGAAAAGCTCCTCTACGGAGAGAGTTGAGCAATTCCAAAGCATGAATGTGGATCGTTGTACTCTATTTAGTGCTCTTACAAGTCTAACTTGCTAGTTGAGCCTTCGTGCCACGTTTCGTAAGGTAAAGACGCGAATAGACCAAGTTATGTTTGAAATTGCCCAAAAACGTGAAAAGCTCCTCTACGGAGAGAGTTGAGCAATTCCAAAGCATCAATGTGGACCGTTGTACTCTATTTAGTGCTCTTACAAGTCTAACTTGCTAGTTGAGCCTTCTTGCCGCGTTTCGTAAGGTAAAGATGCGAATAGACCAAGTTATGTTTGAAATTGCACAAAAACGTGAAAAGCTCCTCTACGGAGAGAGTTGAGCAATTCCAAAGCATCAATGTGGACCGTTGTACTCTATTTAGTGTTCTTACAAGTCTCACTTGCTAGTTGAGCCTTCGTGCCACGTTTCGTAAGGTAAAGACGCGAAGAGACCAGGTTATGTTTGAAATTGCACAAAAACGTGAAAAGCTCCTCTACGGAGAGAGTTGAGCAATTCCAAAGCATCAATGTGGACCGTTGCACTCTATTTAGTCTTCTTACAAGTATAACTTGCTAGTTGAGCCTTCGTGCCCCGTTTCGTAAGGTAAAGACGCGAATAGACCAAGTTATGTTTGAAATTGCACAAAAACGTGAAAAGCTCCTCTACGGAGAGAGTTGAGCAATTCCAAAGCATGAATGTGGATCGTTGTACTCTATTTAGTGCTCTTACAAGTCTAACTTGCTAGTTGAGCCTTCGTGCCACGTTTCGTCAGGTAAAGACGCGAATAGACCAAGTTATGTTTGAAATTGCACAAAAACGTGAAAAGCTCCTCTACGGAGAGAGTTGAGCAATTCCAAAGCATCAATGTGGACCGTTGTACTCTATTTAGTGCTCTTACAAGTCTAACTTGCTAGTTGAGCCTTCTTGCCGCGTTTCGTAAGGTAAAGATGCGAATAGACCAAGTTATGTTTGAAATTGCACAAAAACGTGAAAAGCTCCTCTACGGAGAGAGTTGAGCAATTCCAAAGCATCAATGTGGACCGTTGTACTCTATTTAGTGTTCTTACAAGTCTCACTTGCTAGTTGAGCCTTCGTGCCACGTTTCGTAAGGTAAAGGCGCGAAGAGACCAGGTTATGTTTGAAATTGCACAAAAACGTGAAAAGCTCCTCTACGGAGAGAGTTGAGCAATTCCAAAGCATCAATGTGGACCGTTGCACTCTATTTAGTCTTCTTACAAGTATAACTTGCTAGTTGAGCCTTCGTGCCCCGTTTCGTAAGGTAAAGACGCGAATAGACCAAGTTATGTTTGAAATTGCACAAAAACGTGAAAAGCTCCTCTACGGAGAGAGTTGAGCAATTCCAAAGCATGAATGTGGATCGTTGCACTCTATTTAGTGTTCTTACAAGTCTAACTTGCTAGTTTAGCCTTCGTTCAACGTTTCGTAAGTTAAAGACGCGAAGAGACCAAGTTATGTTTGAAATTGCACAAAAACGTGAAAAGCTCCTCTACGGAGAGAGTTGAGCAATTCCAAAGCATCAATGTGGACCGTTGTACTCTATTTAGTGCTCTTACAAGTCTAACTTGCTAGTTGAGCCTTCTTGCCGCGTTTCGTAAGGTAAAGATGCGAATAGACCAAGTTATGTTTGAAATTGCACAAAAACGTGAAAAGCTCCTCTACGGAGAGAGTTGAGCAATTCCAAAGCATCAATGTGGATCATTGCACTCTATTTAGTGTTCTTACAAGTCTAACTTGCTAGTTTAGCCTTCGTGCAACGTTTCGTAAGTTAAAGATGCGAATAGACCAGGTTATGTTTGAAATTGCACAACAACGTGAAAAGCTCCTCTATGGAGTGAGTTGAGCAATTCCAAAGCATCAATGTGGACCGTTGTACTCTATTTAGTGCTCTTACAAGTCTAACTTGCTAGTTGAGCCTTCGTGCCACGTTTCGTAAGGTAAAGACGCGAATAGACCAAGTTATGTTTGAAATTACACAAAAACGTGAAAAGCTCCTCTACGGAGAGAGTTGAGCAATTCCAAAGCATCAATGTGGACCGTTGTACTCTATTTAGTGCTCTTACAAGTCTAACTTGCTAGTTGAGCCTTCGTGCCACGTTTCGTAAGGTAAAGACGCGAATAGACCAAGTTATGTTTGAAATTGCATAAAACCGTGAAAAGCTCCTCTACGGAGAGTGTTGAGCAATTCCAAAGCATCAATGTGGACCGTTGTACTCTATTTAGTGTTCTTACAAGTCTAACTTGCTAGTTGAGCCTTCGTGCCACGTTTCGTAAGGTAAAGACGCGAATAGACCAAGTTATGTTTGAAATTGCACAAAAACGTGAAAAGCTCCTCTACGGAGAGAGTTGAGCAATTCCAAAGCATCAATGTGGACCGTTGTACTCTATTTAGTGCTCTTACAAGTCTAACTTGCTAGTTGAGCCTTCGTGCCACGTTTCGTAAGCTAAAGACGCGAATAGACCAAGTTATGTTTGCAATTGCACAAAAACGTGAAAAGCTCCTCTACGGAGAGAGTTGAGAAATTCCAAAGCATCAATGTGGACCGTTGTACTCTATTTAGTGCTCTTACAAGTCTAACTTGCTAGTTGAGCCTTCGTGCCACGTTTCGTAAGGTAAAGACGCGAATAGACCAAGTTATGTTTGAAATTGCACAAAAACGTGAAAAGCTCCTCTACGGAGAGAGTTGAGCAATTCCAAAGCATCAATGTGGACCGTTGTACTCTATTTAGTGCTCTTACAAGTCTAACTTGCTAGTTGAGCCTTCGTGCCACGTTTCGTAAGGTAAAGACGCGAATAGACCAAGTTATGTTTGAAATTGCACAAAAACGTGAAAAGCTCCTCTACGGAGAGAGTTGAGCAATTCCAAAGCATCAATGTGGACCGTTGTACTCTATTTAGTGCTCTTACAAGTCTAACTTGCTAGTTTAGCCTTCGTGCCACGTTTCGTAAGGTAAAGATGCGAATAGACCAAGTTATGTTTGAAATTGCACAAAAACGTGAAAAGCTCCTCTACTGGAGAGAGTTGAGCAATTCCAAAGCATCAATGTGGACCGTTGTACTCTATTTAGTGCTCTTACAAGTCTAACTTGCTAGTTTAGCCTTCGTGCCACGTTTCGTAAGTTAAAGATGCGAATAGACCAAGTTATGTTTGAAATTGACAAAAACGTGAAAAGCTCCTCTATGGAGAGAGTTGAGCAATTCCGAAAGCATCAATGTGGACCGTTGTACTCTATTTAGTGCTCTTACAAGTCTAACTTGCTAGTTTAGCCTTCGTGCCACGTTTCGTAAGGTAAAGACGCGAATAGACCAAGTTATGTTTGAAATTGCACAAAAACGTGAAAAGCTCCTCTATGGAGAGAGTTGAGCAATTCCTAAAGCATCAATGTGGACCGTTGTACTCTATTTAGTGCTCTTACAAGTCTAACTTGCTAGTTGAGCCTTCGTGCAACGTTTCGTAAGGTAAAGACTGCGAATAGACCAAGTTATGTTTGAAATTGCACAAAAACGTGAAAAGCTCCTCTATGGAGAGAGTTGAGCAATTCCAAAGCATCAATGTGGACCGTTGTACTCTATTTAGTGCTCTTACAAGTCTAACTTGCTAGTTGAGCCTTCGTGCCACGTTTCGTAAGGTAAAGACGCGAATAGACCAAGTTATGTTTGAAATTGCACAAAAACGTGAAAAGCTCCTCTACGGAGAGAGTTGAGCAATTCCAAAGCATCAATGTGGACCGTTGTACTCTATTTAGTGCTTCTTACAAGTCTAACTTGCTAGTTGAGCCTTCGTGCCACGTTTCGTAAGGTAAAGACGCGAATAGACCAAGTTATGTTTGAAATTGCACAAAAACGTGAAAAGCTCCTCTACGGAGAGAGTTGAGCAATTCCAAAGCATCAATGTGGACCGTTGTACTCTATTTAGTGCTCTTACAAGTCTAACTTGCTAGTTGAGCCTTCGTGCCACGTTTCGTAAGGTAAAGACGCGAATAGACCAAGTTATGTTTGAAATTGCACAAAAACGTGAAAAGCTCCTCTACGGAGAGAGTTGAGCAATTCCAAAGCATCAATGTGGACCGTTGTACTCTATTTAGTGCTCTTACAAGTCTAACTTGCTAGTTGAGCCTTCGTGCCACGTTTCGTAAGGTAAAGACGCGAATAGACCAAGTTATGTTTGAAATTGCACAAAAACGTGAAAAGCTCCTCTACGGAGAGAGTTGAGCAATTCCAAAGCATCAATGTGGACCGTTGTACTCTATTTAGTGCTCTTACAAGTCTAACTTGCTAGTTGAGCCTTCGTGCCACGTTTCGTAAGGTAAAGACGCGAATAGACCAAGTTATGTTTGAAATTGCACAAAAACGTGAAAAGCTCCTCTACGGAGAGAGTTGAGCAATTCCAAGGCATCAATGTGGACCGTTGTACTCTATTTAGTGCACTTACAAGTCTAACTTGCTAGTTGAGCCTTCGTGCCACGTTTCGTAAGTTAAAGATGCGAATAGACCAAGTTATGTTTGAAATTGCACAAAAACGTGAAAAGCTCCTCTATGGAGAGAGTTGAGTAATTCCAAAGCATCAATGTGGACCGTTGTACTCTATTTAGTGCTCTTACAAGTCTAACTTGCTAGTTGAGCCTTCGTGCCACGTTTCGTAAGGTAAAGACGCGAATAGACCAAGTTATGTTTGAAATTGCACAAAAACGTGAAAAGCTCCTCTACGGAGAGAGTTGAGCAATTCCAAAGCATCAATGTGGACCGTTGTACTCTATTTAGTGCTCTTACAAGTCTAACTTGCTAGTTGAGCCTTCGTGCCACGTTTCGTAAGGTAAAGACGCGAATAGACCAAGTTATGTTTGAAATTGCACAAAAACGTGAAAAGCTCCTCTACGGAGAGAGTTGAGCAATTCCAAAGCATCAATGTGGACCGTTGTACTCTATTTAGTGCTCTTACAAGTCTAACTTGCTAGTTGAGCCTTCGTGCCACGTTTCGTAAGGTAAAGACGCGAATAGACCAAGTTATGTTTGAAATTGCACAAAAACGTGAAAAGCTCCTCTACGGAGAGAGTTGAGCAATTCCAAAGCATCAATGTGGACCGTTGTACTCTATTTAGTGCTCTTACAAGTCTAACTTGCTAGTTGAGCCTTCGTGCCACGTTTCGTAAGGTAAAGACGCGAATAGACCAAGTTATGTTTGAAATTGCACAAAAACGTGAAAAGCTCCTCTACGGAGAGAGTTGAGCAATTCCAAAGCATCAATGTGGACCGTTGTACTCTATTTAGTGCTCTTACAAGTCTAACTTGCTAGTTGAGCCTTCGTGCCACGTTTCGTAAGGTAAAGACGCGAATAGACCAAGTTATGTTTGAAATTGCACAAAAACGTGAAAAGCTCCTCTACGGAGAGAGTTGAGCAATTCCAAAGGATCAATGTGGACCGTTGTACTCTATTTAGTGCTCTTACAAGTCTAACTTGCTAGTTGAGCCTTCGTGCCACGTTTCGTAAGGTAAAGACTGCGAATAGACCAAGTTATGTTTGAAATTGCACAAAAACGTGAAAAGCTCCTCTACGGAGAGAGTTGAGCAATTCCAAAGCGTCAATGTGGACCGTTGTACTCTATTTAGTGCTCTTACAAGTCTAACTTGCTAGTTTAGCCTTCGTGCAACGTTTCGTAAGTTAAAGATGCGAATAGACCAAGTTATGTTTGAAATTGCACAAAAACGTGAAAAGCTCCTCTATGGAGAGAGTTGAGCAATTCCAAAGCGTCAATGTGGACCGTTGTACTCTATTTAGTGCTCTTACAAGTCTAACTTGCTAGTTTAGCCTTCGTGCAACGTTTCGTAAGTTAAAGATGCGAATAGACCAAGTTATGTTTGAAATTGCACAAAAACGTGAAAAGCTCCTCTATGGAGAGAGTTGAGCAATTCCAAAGCATCAATGTGGACCGTTGCACTCTATTTAGTGTTCTTACAAGTCTAACTTGCTAGTTGACCCTTCGTGCAACGTTTCGTAAGTTAAAGATGCGAATAGACCAAGTTATGTTTGAAATTGCACAAAAACGTGAAAATGCTCGTCTATGGAGAGAGTTGAGCAATTCCAAAGCATCAATGTGGACCGTTGTACTCTATTTAGTGCTCTTACAAGTCTAACTTGCTAGTTGAGCCTTCGCGCCACGTTTCGTAAGGTAAAGACGCGAATAGACCAAGTTATGTTTGAAATTGCCCAAAAACGTGAAAAGCTCCTCTACGGAGAGAGTTGAGCAATTCCAAAGCATCAATGTGGACCGTTGCACTCTATTTAGTGTTTTTACAAGTCTAACTTGCTAGTTTAGCCTTCGTGCAACGTTTCGTAAGTTAAAGATGCGAATAGACCAAGTTATGTTTGAAATTGCACAAAAACGTGAAAAGCTCCTCTATGGAGAGAGTTGAGCAATTCCTAAGCATCAATGTGGACCGTTGCACTCTATTCAGCGCTCTTACAAGTCTAACTTGCTAGTGGAGCCTTCGTGCAACGTTTTGTAAGTTAAAGATGCGAATAGACCAAGTTATGTTTGAAATTGCACAAAAACGTGAAATGCTCCTCTATGGAGAGAGTTGAGCAATTCCAAAGCATCAATGTAGACCATTGTACTCTATTTAGTGCTCTTACAAGTCTAACTTGCTAGTTGAGCCTTCGTGCCATGTTTCGTAAGGTAAAGACGCGAATAGACCAAGTTATGTTTGAAATTGCACAAAAACGTGAAAAGCTTCGCTACGGAGAGAGTTGAGCAATTCCAAAGCATGAATGTGGATCGTTGTACTCTATTCAGCGCTCTTACAAGTCTAACTTGCTAGTTGAGCCTTCGTGCAACGTTTCGTAAGTTAAAGATGCGAATAGACCAAGTTATGTTTGAAATTGCACAAAAACTTGAAATGCTCCTCTATGGAGAGAGTTGAGCAATTCCAAAGCATCAATGTAGACCGTTGTACTCTATTTAGTGCTCTTACAAGTCTAACTTGCTAGTTGAGCCTTCGTGCCACGTTTCGTAAGGTAAAGACGCGAATAGACCAAGTTATGTTTGAAATTGCACAAAAACGTGAAAAGCTCCTCTACGGAGAGAGTTGGGCAATTCCAAAGCATCAATGTGGACCGTTGTACTCTATTTAGTGCTCTTACAAGTCTAACTTGCTAGTTGAGCCTTCGTGCCACGTTTCGTAAGGTAAAGACGCGAATAGACCAAGTTATGTTTGCAATTGCACAAAAACGTGAAAAGCTCCTCTACGGAGAGAGTTGAGCAATTCCAAAGCATCAATGTGGACCGTTGTACTCTATTTAGTGCTCTTACAAGTCTAACTTGCAAGTTTAGCCTTCGTGCAACGTTTCGTAAGTTAAAGATGCGAATAGACCAAGTTATGTTTGAAATTGCACAAAAACTTGAAATGCTCCTCTATGGAGAGAGTTGAGCAATTCCAAAGCATCAATGTAGACCGTTGTACTCTATTTAGTGCTCTTACAAGTCTAACTTGCTAGTTGAGCCTTCGTGCCACGTTTCGTAAGGTAAAGGCACGAATAGACCAAGTTATGTTTGAAATTGCACAAAAACGTGAAAAGCTCCTCTATGGAGAGAGTTGAGCAATTCCTAAGCATCAATGTGGACCGTTGCACTCTATTCAGCGCTCTTACAAGTCTAACTTGCTAGTTGAGCCTTCGTGCAACGTTTCGTAAGTTAAAGATGCGAATAGACCAAGTTATGTTTGAAATTGCACAAAAACTTGAAATGCTCCTCTATGGAGAGAGTTGAGCAATTCCAAAGCATCAATGTAGACCGTTGTACTCTATTTAGTGCTCTTACAAGTCTAACTTGCTAGTTGAGCCTTCGTGCCACGTTTCGTAAGGTAAAGACGCGAATAGACCAAGTTATGTTTGAAATTGCACAAAAACGTGAAAAGCTCCTCTACGGAGAGAGTTGAGCAATTCCAAAGCATCAATGTGGACCGTTGTACTCTATTTAGTGCTCTTACAAGTCTAACTTGCTAGTTGAGCCTTCGTGCCACGTTTCGTAAGGTAAAGACGCGAATAGACCAAGTTATGTTTGAAATTGCACAAAAACGTGAAAAGCTCCTCTATGGAGAGAGTTGAGCAATTCCTAAGCATCAATGTGGACCGTTGCACTCTATTCAGCGCTCTTACAAGTCTAACTTGCTAGTGGAGCCTTCGTGCAACGTTTTGTAAGTTAAAGATGCGAATAGACCAAGTTATGTTTGAAATTGCACAAAAACGTGAAATGCTCCTCTATGGAGAGAGTTGAGCAATTCCAAAGCATCAATGTAGACCATTGTACTCTATTTAGTGCTCTTACAAGTCTAACTTGCTAGTTGAGCCTTCGTGCCATGTTTCGTAAGGTAAAGACGCGAATAGACCAAGTTATGTTTGAAATTGCACAAAAACGTGAAAAGCTTCACTACTGAGAGAGTTGAGCAATTCCAAAGCATGAATGTGGATCGTTGTACTCTATTTAGTGCTCTTACAAGTCTAACTGGCAAGTTGAGCCTTCGTGCCGCGTTTCGTAAGGTAAAGATGCGAATAGACCAAGTTATGTTTGAAATTGCACAAAAACGTGAAAAGCTCCTCTACGGAGAGAGTTGAGCAATTCCAAAGCATCAATGTGGATCGTTGCACTCTATTTAGTGTTCTTACAAGTCTAACTTGGTTGTTTAGCCTTCGTTCAACGTTTCGTAAGTTAAAGACGCGAAGAGACCAGGTTATGTTTCAAATTGCACAAAAACGTGAAAAGCTCCTCTACGGAGAGAGTTGAGCAATTCCAAAGCATCAATGTGGACCGTTGCACTCTATTTAGTGTTCTTACAAGTCTAACTTGCTAGTTGAGCCTTCGTGCCCCGTTTCGTAAGGTAAAGACGCGAATAGACCAAGTTATGTTTGAAATTGCACAAAAACGTGAAAAGCTCCTCTACGGAGAGAGTTGAGCAATTCCAAAGCATCAATGTGGATCGTTGTACTCTATTTAGTGCTCTTACAAGTCTAACTTGCTAGTTGAGCCTTCGTGCCACGTTTCGTAAGGTAAAGACGCGAATAGACCAAGTTATGTTTGAAATTGCACAAAAACGTGAAAAGCTCCTCTACGGAGAGAGTTGGGCAATTCCAAAGCATCAATGTGGACCGTTGTACTCTATTTAGTGCTCTTACAAGTCTAACTTGCTAGTTGAGCCTTCGTGCCACGTTTCGTAAGGTAAAGACGCGAATAGACCAAGTTATGTTTGAAATTGCACAAAAACGTGAAAAGCTCCTCTATGGAGAGAGTTGAGCAATTCCTAAGCATCAATGTGGACCGTTGCACTCTATTCAGCGCTCTTACAAGTCTAACTTGCTAGTGGAGCCTTCGTGCAACGTTTTGTAAGTTAAAGATGCGAATAGACCAAGTTATGTTTGAAATTGCACAAAAACGTGAAATGCTCCTCTATGGAGAGAGTTGAGCAATTCCAAAGCATCAATGTAGACCATTGTACTCTATTTAGTGCTCTTACAAGTCTAACTTGCTAGTTGAGCCTTCGTGCCATGTTTCGTAAGGTAAAGACGCGAATAGACCAAGTTATGTTTGAAATTGCACAAAAACGTGAAAAGCTTCACTACTGAGAGAGTTGAGCAATTCCAAAGCATGAATGTGGATCGTTGTACTCTATTTAGTGCTCTTACGAGTCTAACTGGCAAGTTGAGCCTTCGTGCCGCGTTTCGTAAGGTAAAGATGTGAATAGACCAAGTTATGTTTGAAATTGCACAAAAACGTGAAAAGCTCCTCTACGGAGAGAATTGAGCAATTCCAAAGCATCAATGTGGATCGTTGCACTCTATTTAGTGTTCTTACAAGTCTAACTTGGTTGTTTAGCCTTCGTTCAACGTTTCGTAAGTTAAAGACGCGAAGAGACCAGGTTATGTTTCAAATTGCACAAAAACGTGAAAAGCTCCTCTACGGAGAGAGTTGAGCAATTCCAAAGCATCAATGTGGACCGTTGCACTCTATTTAGTGTTCTTACAAGTCTAACTTGCTAGTTGAGCCTTCGTGCCCCGTTTCGTAAGGTAAAGACGCGAATAGACCAAGTTATGTTTGAAATTGCACAAAAACGTGAAAAGCTCCTCTACGGAGAGAGTTGAGCAATTCCAAAGCATCAATGTGGATCGTTGTACTCTATTTAGTGCTCTTACAAGTCTAACTTGCTAGTTGAGCCTTCGTGCCACGTTTCCTAAGGTAAAGACGCGAATAGACCAAGTTATGTTTGAAATTGCACAAAAACGTGAAAAGCTTCCTCTACGGAGAGAGTTGAGGAATTCCAAAGCATCAATGTGGACCGTTGTACTCTATTTAGTGCTCTTACAAGTCTAACTTGCTAGTTGAGCCTTCTTGCCGCGTTTCGTAAGGTAAAGATGCGAATAGACCAAGTTATGTTTGAAATTGCACAAAAACGTGAAAAGCTCCTCTACGGAGAGAGTTGAGCAATTCCAAAGCATCAATGTGGATCGTTGCACTCTATTTAGTGTTCTTACAAGTCTAACTTGGTTGTTTAGCCTTCGTTCTACTTTTCGTAAGTTAAAGACGCGAAGAGACCAGGTTATGTTTCAAATTGCACAAAAACGTGAAAAGCTCCTCTACGGAGAGAGTTGAGCAATTCCAAAGCATCAATGTGGACCGTTGCACTCTATTTAGTGTTCTTACAAGTCTAACTTGCTAGTTGAGCCTTCGTGCCCCGTTTCGTAAGGTAAAGACGCGAATAGACCAAGTTATGTTTGAAATTGCACAAAAACGTGAAAAGCTCCTCTACGGAGAGAGTTGAGCAATTCCAAAGCATCAATGTGGATCGTTGTACTCTATTTAGTGCTCTTACAAGTCTAACTTGCTAGTTGAGCCTTCGTGCCACGTTTCCTAAGGTAAAGACGCGAATAGACCAAGTTATGTTTGAAATTGCACAAAAACGTGAAAAGCTTCTCTACGGAGAGAGTTGAGCAATTCCAAAGCATCAATGTGGACCGTTGTACTCTATTTAGTGCTCTTACAAGTCTAACTTGCTAGTTGAGCCTTCTTGCCGCGTTTCGTAAGGTAAAGATGCGAATAGACCAAGTTATGTTTGAAATTGCAAAAAAACGTGAAAAGCTCCTCTACGGAGAGAGTTGAGCAATTCCAAAGCATCAATGTGGATCGTTGCACTCTGTTTAGTGTTCTTACAAGTCTAACTTGCTAGTTTAGCCTTCGTGCAACGTTTCGTAAGTTAAAGATGCGAATAGACCAGGTTATGTTTGAAATTGCACAACAACGTGAAAAGCTCCTCTATGGAGTGAGTTGAGCAATTCCAAATCATCAATGTGGACCGTTGTACTCTATTTAGTGCTCTTACAAGTCTAACTTGCTAGTTGAGCCTTCGTGCCACGTTTCGTAAGGTAAAGACGCGAATAGACCAAGTTATGTTTGAAATTGCACAAAAACGTGAAAAGCTCCTCTATGGAGAGAGTTGAGCAATTCCAAAGCATCAATGTGGATCGTTGTACTCTATTTAGTGCTCTTACAAGTCTAACTTGCTAGTTGAGCCTTCGTGCCACGTTTCGTAAGGTAAAGACGCGAATAGACCAAGTTATGTTTGAAATTGCACAAAAACGTGAAAAGCTCCTCTACGGAGAGAGTTGGGCAATTCCAAAGCATCAATGTGGACCGTTGTACTCTATTTAGTGCTCTTACAAGTCTAACTTGCTAGTTGAGCCTTCGTGCCACGTTTCGTAAGGTAAAGACGCGAATAGACCAAGTTATGTTTGAAATTGCACAAAAACGTGGAAAAGCTCCTCTATGGAGAGAGTTGAGCAATTCCTAAGCATCAATGTGGACCGTTGCACTCTATTCAGCGCTCTTACAAGTCTAACTTGCTAGTGGAGCCTTCGTGCAACGTTTTGTAAGTTAAGATGCGAATAGACCAAGTTATGTTTGAAATTGCACAAAAACGTGAAATGCTCCTCTATGGAGAGAGTTGAGCAATTCCAAAGCATCAATGTAGACCATTGTACTCTATTTAGTGCTCTTACAAGTCTAACTTGCTAGTTGAGCCTTCGTGCCATGTTTCGTAAGGTAAAGACGCGAATAGACCAAGTTATGTTTGAAATTGCACAAAAACGTGAAAAGCTTCACTACTGAGAGAGTTGAGCAATTCCAAAGCATGAATGTGGATCGTTGTACTCTATTTAGTGCTCTTACGAGTCTAACTGGCAAGTTGAGCCTTCGTGCCGCGTTTCGTAAGGTAAAGATGTGAATAGACCAAGTTATGTTTGAAATTGCACAAAACGTGAAAAGCTCCTCTACGGAGAGAATTGAGCAATTCCAAAGCATCAATGTGGATCGTTGCACTCTATTTAGTGTTCTTACAAGTCTAACTTGGTTGTTTAGCCTTCGTTCAACGTTTCGTAAGTTAAAGACGCGAAGAGACCAGGTTATGTTTCAAATTGCACAAAAACGTGAAAAGCTCCTCTACGGAGAGAGTTGAGCAATTCCAAAGCATCAATGTGGACCGTTGCACTCTATTTAGTGTTCTTACAAGTCTAACTTGCTAGTTGAGCCTTCGTGCCCCGTTTCGTAAGGTAAAGACGCGAATAGACCAAGTTATGTTTGAAATTGCACAAAAACGTGAAAAAGCTCCTCTACGGAGAGAGTTGAGCAATTCCAAAGCATCAATGTGGATCGTTGTACTCTATTTAGTGCTCTTACAAGTCTAACTTGCTAGTTGAGCCTTCGTGCCACGTTTCCTAAGGTAAAGACGCGAATAGACCAAGTTATGTTTGAAATTGCACAAAAACGTGAAAAGCTTCTCTACGGAGAGAGTTGAGGAATTCCAAAGCATCAATGTGGACCGTTGTACTCTATTTAGTGCTCTTACAAGTCTAACTTGCTAGTTGAGCCTTCTTGCCGCGTTTCGTAAGGTAAAGATGCGAATAGACCAAGTTATGTTTGAAATTGCACAAAAACGTGAAAAGCTCCTCTACGGAGAGAGTTGAGCAATTCCAAAGCATCAATGTGGATCGTTGCACTCTATTTAGTGTTCTTACAAGTCTAACTTGGTTGTTTAGCCTTCGTTCTACGTTTCGTAAGTTAAAGACGCGAAGAGACCAGGTTATGTTTCAAATTGCACAAAAACGTGAAAAGCTCCTCTACGGAGAGAGTTGAGCAATTCCAAAGCATCAATGTGGACCGTTGCACTCTATTTAGTGTTCTTACAAGTCTAACTTGCTAGTTGAGCCTTCGTGCCCCGTTTCGTAAGGTAAAGACGCGAATAGACCAAGTTATGTTTGAAATTGCACAAAAACGTGAAAAGCTCCTCTACGGAGAGAGTTGAGCAATTCCAAAGCATCAATGTGGATCGTTGTACTCTATTTAGTGCTCTTACAAGTCTAACTTGCTAGTTGAGCCTTCGTGCCACGTTTCCTAAGGTAAAGACGCGAATAGACCAAGTTATGTTTGAAATTGCACAAAACGTGAAAAGCTTCTCTACGGAGAGAGTTGAGCAATTCCAAAGCATCAATGTGGACCGTTGTACTCTATTTAGTGCTCTTACAAGTCTAACTTGCTAGTTGAGCCTTCGTGCCGCGTTTCGTAAGGTAAAGATGCGAATAGACCAAGTTATGTTTGAAATTGCAAAAAAACGTGTGAAAAGCTCCTCTACGGAGAGAGTTGAGCAATTCCAAAGCATCAATGTGGATCGTTGCACTCTAGTTTAGTGTTCTTACAAGTCTAACTTGCTAGTTTAGCCTTCGTGCCACGTTTCGTAAGGTAAAGATGCGAATAGACCAAGGTTATGTTTGAAATTGCACAACAACGTGAAAAGCTCCTCTATGGAGTGAGTTGAGCAATTCCAAAGCATCAATGTGGACCGTTGTACTCTATTTAGTGCTCTTACAAGTCTAACTTGCTAGTTGAGCCTTCGTGCCACGTTTCGTAAGGTAAAGACGCGAATAGACCAAGTTATGTTTGAAATTGCACAAAAATGTGAAAAGCTCCTCTACGGAGAGAGTAGAGCAATTCCAAAGCATCAATGTGGACCGTTGTACTCTATTTAGTGCTCTTACAAGTCTAACTTGCTAGTTGAGCCTTCGTGCCACGTTTCGTAAGGTAAAGACGCGAATAGACCATGTTATGTTTGAAATTGCACAAAAACGTGAAAAGCTCCTCTACGGAGAGTGTTGAGCAATTCCAAAGCATCAATGTGGACCGTTGTACTCTATTTAGTGTTCTTACAAGTCTAACTTGCTAGTTGAGCCTTCGTGCCACGTTTCGTAAGGTAAAGACGCGAATAGACCAAGTTAGGTTTGAAATTCCACAAAAACGTGAAAAGCTCCTCTACGGAGAGAGTTGAGCAATTCCAAAGCATCAATGTGGACTGTTGTACTCTATTTAGCACTCTTACAAGTCTAACTTGCTAGTTGAGCCTTCGTGCCACGTTTCGTAAGGTAAAGACGCGAATAGACCAAGTTATGTTTGCAATTGCAAAAAAACGTGAAAAGCTCCTCTATGGAGAGAGTTGAGCAATTCGAAAGCATCAATGTGACCGTTGTACTCTATTTAGTGCTCTTGCAAGTCCAACTTGCTAGTTTAGCCTTCGTGCCACGTTTCGTAAGGTAAAGACACGAATAGACCAAGTTATGTTTGAAATTGCACAAAAACGTGAAAAGCTCCTCTATGGAGAGAGTTGAGCAATTCCTAAGCATCAATGTGGACCGTTCCACTCTATTCAGCGCTCTTACAAGTCTAACTTGCTAGTTGAGCCTTCGTGCAACGTTTCGTAAGTTAAAGATGCGAATAGACCAAGTTATGTTTGAAATTGCACAAAAACGTGAAATGCTCCTCCATGGAGAGAATTGAGCAATTCCAAAGCATCAATGTAGACTGTTGTACTCTATTTAGTGCTCTTACAAGTCTAACTTGCTAGTTGAGCCTTCGTGCCACGTTTCGTAAGGTAAAGACGCGAATAGACCAAGTTATGTTTGAAATTGCACAAAAACGTGAAAAGCTCTTCTACGGAGAGAGTTGAGCAATTCCAAAGCATCAATGTCGACCGTTGCACTCTATTTAAAGTTCTTACAAGTCTAACATGCTAGTTTCGCCTTCGTGCAACGTTTCGTAAGTTAAAGAGGCGAATAGACCAAGTTATGTTTGAAATTGCACAAAAACGTGAAAAGCTCCTCTATGGAGAGAGTTGAGCAATTCCAAAGCGTCAATGTGGACCGTTGTACTCTATTTCGTGCTCTTACAAGTCTAACTTTCTAGTTGAGCCTTCGTGCAACCTTTCGTAAGTTAAAGAGGCGAATAGACCAAGTTATGTTTGCAATTGCACAAAAACGTGAAAAGCTTCGCTACGGAGAGAGTTGAGCAATTCCAAGGCATCAATATGGACCGTTGTACTCTATTTAGTGCTCTTACAAGTCTAACTTGCCAGTTGAGCCTTCGTGCCACGTTTCGTAAGGTAAAGACGCGAATAGACCAAGGTATGTTTGCAATTGCAAAAAAAGTGAAAAGCTCCTCTATGGAGAGAGTTGAGCAATTCGAAAGCATCAATGTGGACCGTTGTACTCTATTTAGTGCTCTTGCAAGTCCAACTTGCTAGTTTAGCCTTCGTGCCACGTTTCGTAAGGTAAAGACACGAATAGACCAAGTTATGTTTGAAATTGCACAAAAACGTGAAAAGCTCCTCTATGGAGAGAGTTGAGCAATTCCTAAGCATCAATGTGGACCGTTCCACTCTATTCAGCGCTCTTACAAGTCTAACTTGCTAGTTGAGCCTTCGTGCAACGTTTCGTAAGTTAAAGATGCGAATAGACCAAGTTATGTTTGAAATTGCACAAAAACGTGAAATGCTCCTCTATGGAGAGAGTTGAGCAATTCCAAAGCGTCAATGTAGACCGTTGTACTCTATTTAGTGCTCTTACAAGTCTAACTTGCTAGTTGAGCCTTCGTGCCACGTTTCGTAAGGTAAAGACGCGAATAGACCAAGTTGTGTTTGAAATTGCACAAAAACGTGAAAAGCTCTTCTACGGAGAGAGTTGAGCAATTCCAAAGCATCAATGTGGACCGTTGTACTCTATTTAGTGCTCTTACAAGTCTAACTTGCCAGTTGAGCCTTCGTTCCACGTTTCGTAAGGTAAAGACGCGAATAGACCAAGTTATGTTTGAAATTGCACAAAAACGTGAAAAGCTCCTCTACGGAGAGAGTTGAGCAATTCCAAAGCGTCAATGTGGACCGTTGTACTCTATTTAGTGCTCTTACAAGTCTAACTTGCTAGTTGAGCTTTCGTGCCACGTTTCGTAAGGTAAAGACGGGAATAGACGAAGTTATGTTTGAAATTGCACAAAAACGTGAAATGCTCCTCTACGGAGAGAGTTGAGCAATTCCAAGGCATCAATGTGGACCGTTGTACTCTATTTAGTGCTCTTACAAGTCTAACTTGCTAGTTGAGCTTTCGTGCCACGTTTCGTAAGGTAAAGACGCGAATAGACCAAGTTATGTTTGAAATTGCAGAAAAACGTGAAAAGCTCCTCTGCGGAGAGAGTTGAGCAATTCCAAAGCATCAATGTGGACCGTTGTACTCTATTTAGTGCTCTTACAAGTCTAACTTGCCAGTTGAGCCTTCGTGCCAAGTTTCGTAAGGTAAAGACGCGAATAGACCAAGTTATGTTTGAAATTGCACAAAAACGTGAAATGCTCCTCTACGGAGAGAGTTGAGCAATTCCAAAGCATCAATGTGGACCGCTGTACTCTATTTAGTGCTCTTACAAGTCTAACTTGCTAGTTGAGCTTTCGTGCCACGTTTCGTAAGGTAAAGACGCGAATAGACCAAGTTATGTTTGAAATTGCACAAAAACGTGAAAAGCTCCTCTACGGAGAGAGTTGAGCAATTCCAAAGCATCAATGTGGAACGTTGCACTCTATTTAGTGTTCTTACAAGTCTAACTTGCTAGTTGAGACTTCGTGCCACGTTTCGTAAGGTAAAGACGCGAATAGACCAAGTTATGTTTGAAATTGCACAAAAACGTGAAAAGCTCCTCTACGGAGAGAGTTGAGCAATTCCAAAGCATCAATGTGGACCGTTGCACTCTATTTAGTGCTCTTACAAGTCTAAATTGCTAGTTGAGCCTTCGTGCCACGTTTCGTAAGGTAAAGACGGGAATAGACGAAGTTATGTTTGAAATTGCACAAAAACGTGAAATGCTCCTCTACGGAGAGAGTTGAGCAATTCCAAAGCGTCAATGTGGACCGTCGCACTCTATTCAGCGCTCTTACAAGTCTAACTTGCTAGTTGAGCCTTCGTGCCACGTTTCGTAAGGTTAAAGACGCGAATAGACAAGTTATGTTTGAAATTGCACAAAAACGTGAAATGCTCCTCTACGGAGAGAGTTGAGCAATTCCAAAGCGTCAATGTGGACCGTCGCACTCTATTCAGCGCTCTTACAAGTCTAACTTGCTAGTGGAGCCTTCGTGCAATGTTTCGTAAGTTAAAGATGCGAATAGACCAAGTTATGTTTGAAAGTGCACAAAAATGTAAAAAGCACCTCTATGGAGAGAGTTGAGCAATTCCAAAGCGTCAATGTGGACCGTTGTACTCTATTTCGTGCTCTTACAAGTCTAACTTGATAGTTGAGCCTTCGTGCCACGTTTCGTAAGTTAAAGACTGCGAATAGACCAAGTTATGTTTGAAATTGCACAAAACGTGAAAAGCTCCTCTACGGAGAGAGTTGAGCAATTCCAAAGCATCAATGTGGACCGTTGTACTCTATTTAGTGCTCTTACAAGTCTAACTTTGCCTAGTTGAGCCTTCGTGCCACGTTTCGTAAGGTAAAGACGCGAATAGACCAAGTTATGTTTGAAATGCACAAAAACGTGAAAAGCTCCTCTACGGAGAGAGTTGAGCAATTCCAAAGCATCAATGTGGACCGTTGTACTCTATTTAGTGCTCTTACAAGTCTAACTTGCTAGTTGAGCCTTTCGTGCCACGTTTCGTAAGGTAAAGACGCGAATAGACCAAGTTATGTTTGAAATTGCACAAAAACGTGAAAAGCTCCTCTACGGAGAGAGTTGAGCAATTCCAAAGCATCAATGTGGACCGTTGTACTCTATTTAGTGCCTCTTACAAGTCTAACTTGCTAGTTGAGCCTTCGTGCCACGTTTCGTAAGGTAAAGACGCGAATAGACCAAGTTATGTTTGCAATGCACAAAAACGTGAAAAGCTCCTCTACGGAGAGAGTTGAGCAATTCCAAAGCATCAATGTGGACCGTTGTACTCTATTTAGTGCTCTTACAAGTCTAACTTGCTAGTTTAGCCTTCGTGCAAGTTTCGTAAGTTAAAGACGCGAATAGACCAAGTTATGTTTGAAATTGCACAAAACGGTGAAAAGCTCCTCTATGGAGAGAGTTGAGCAATTCCAAAGCATCAATGTGGACGTTGCACTCTATTTAGTGTTCTTACAAGTCTAACTTGCTAGTTTGAGCTTTCGTGCCACGTTTCGTAAGGTTAAAGATGGAATAGACCTAAGTTATGTTTGAAATTGCACAAAAATGTGAAAGCTTCTCTACGGAGAGAGTTGAGCAATTCAAAGCATCAATGTGGACCGTTGTACTCTATTTAGTGCTCTTACAATCTAACTTGCTAGTTGAGCTTTCGTGCCACGTTTTCGTAAGGTTAAAGACGCGAATAGACCAAGTTATGTTTGAAATTGCACAAAAACGTGAAAAGCTCCTCTACGGAGAGAGTTGAGCAATTCCAAAGCATCAATGTGGGACCGTTGCACTCTACTTTAGTGTCTTACAAGTCTAACTTGCTAGTTGAGCCTTCGTGCAACGTTTCGTAAGTTAAAGACGCGAATAGACCAAGTTATAGTTTGAAATTGCACAAAACGTGAAAAGCTCCTCTACGGAGAGAGTTGAGCAATTCCAAAGCATCAATGTGGACCGTTGCTACTTATTTTAGTGCTCTTACAAGTCCAACTTGCTAGTTTAGCCTTCGTGCCACGTTTCGTAAGGTTAAAGACACGAATAGACAAAGTTATGGTTTGAAATTGCACAAAAACGTGAAAGCTCCTCTACGGAGAGAGTTGAGCAATTCCAAAGCATCAATGTGGACCGTTGCTACTCTATTTCAGCGCTCTTACAAGTCTAACTTGCTAGTTGAGCCTTCGTGCACTGTTTCGTAAGGTAAAGATGCGAATAGACCAAGTTATGTTTGAAATTGCACAAAAACGTGAAAAGCTCCTCTATGGAGAGAGTTGAGCAATTCTAAAAGCATCAATGTGGACCGTTGTACTCTATTTAGTGCTCTTACAAGTCTAACTGCTAGTTTAGCCTTCGTGCAACGTTTCGTAAGTTAAAGATGCGAATAGACCAAGTTATGTTTGAAATTGCACAAAAACGTGAAAGCTCCTCTATGGAGAGAGTTGAGCAATTCCAAAGCATCAATGTGGACCGTTGTACTCTATTTAGTGCTCTTACAAGTCTAACTTGCTAGTTGAGCCTTCGTGCCACGTTTCGTAAGGTAAAGACTGCGAATAGACCAAGTATGTTTGAAATTGCACAAAACGTGAAAAGCTCCTCTACTGGAGAGAGTTGAGCAATTCCAAAGCATCAATGTGGACCGTTTTGTACTCTATTTAGTGCTCTTACAAGTCTAACTTGCTAGTTGAGCCTTCGTGCCACGTTTCGTAAGTAAAGACGCGAATAGACCAAGTTATGTTTGAAATTGCACAAAAACGTGAAAAGCTCCTCTACGGAGAGAGTTGAGCAATTCCAAAGCATCAATGTGGACCGTTGTACTCTATTTAGTGCTTCTACAAGTCTAACTTGCTAGTTTAGCCTTTCGTGCCACGTTTCGTAAGGTAAAGACGCGAATAGACCAAGTTATGTTTGAAATTGCACAAAAACGTGAAAAGCTCCTCTACGGAGAGAGTGAGCAATTCCAAAGCATCAATGTGGACCGTTGTACTCTATTTAGTGCTCTTACAAGTCTAACTTGCTAGTTTAGCCTTCGTGCAACGTTTCGTAAGTTAAAGACTGCGAATAGACCAAGTTATGTTTGAAATTGCACAAAAACGTGAAAAGCTCCTCTACGGAGAGAGTTGAGCAATTCCAAAGCATCAATGTGGACCGTTGTACTCTATTTAGTGCTCTTACAAGTCTAACTTGCTAGTTGATCCTTCGTGCAACGTTTCGTAAGTTAAAGACTGCGAATAGACCAAGTTATGTTTGAAATTGCACAAAAACGTGAAAAGCTCCTCTATCGGAGAGAGTTGAGCAATTCCAAAGCATCAATGTGGACCGTTGTACTCTATTTAGTGCTCTTACAAGTCTAACTTGCTAGTTGAGCCTTCGTGCACCGTTTCGTAAGGTAAAGACTGCGAATAGACCAAGTTATGTTTGAAATTGCACAAAAACGTGAAAAGCTCCTCTATGGAGAGAGTTGAGCAATTCCAAAGCATCAATGTGGGACCGTTGTACTCTATTTTAGTGCTCTTACAAGTCTAACTTGCTAGTTTAGCCTTCGTGCCACGTTTCGTAAGGTTAAGACGCGAATAGACCAAGTTATGTTTGAAATTGCACAAAAACGTGAAAAGCTCCTCTATGGAGAGAGTTGAGCAATTCCAAAGCATCAATGTGGACCTGTGCACTCTATTTAGTGCTCTTACAAGTCTAACTTGCTAGTTTAGCCTTCGTGCCACGTTTCGTAAGGTAAAGCATCGAATAGACCATAGTTATGTTTGAAATTGCACAAAAACGTGAAAATGCTCCTCTATGGAGAGAGTTGAGCAATTCCAAAGCATTCAATGTGGACCAGTTGCACTCTATTCAGCTGCTCTTACAAGTCTAACTTGCTAGTTGAGCCTTCGTGCCACGTTTCGTAAGTTAAAGACAGCGAATAGACCAAGTTATGTTTGAAATTGCACAAAAACGTTGTAAAAGCTCCTCTATGGAGAGAGTTGAGCAATTCCAAAGCATCAATGTGGACCGTTGTACTCTATTTAGTGCTCCTTACAAGTCTAACTTGCTAGTTGAGCCTTCGTGCAACGTTTCGTAAGTTAAAGACTGCGAATAGACCAAGTTATGTTTGAAATTGCACAAAAACGTGAAAAGCCTCTCTACGGAGAGAGTTGAGCAATTCCAAAGCATCAATGTGGACCGTTGTACTCTATTTAGTGCTCTTACAAGTCTAACTTGCTAGTTGAGCCTTCGTGCCACGTTTCGTAAGGTAAAGACTGCGAATAGACCAAGTTATGTTTTGAAATTGCACAAAAACGTGAAAACCTCCACTCATCGGAGAGAGTGAGCAATTCCAAAGCATCAATGTGGACCGTTGTACTCTATTTATTGCTCTTACAAGTCTAACTGCTAGTTGAGCCTTCGTGCCACGTTAGTAAGGTAATGACGCGAATAGACCAAGTTATGTTTGAAATTGCACAAAACATGAAAAGCTCCTCGTATGGAGATGAGTTGAGCAATTCCAAAGCATCAATGTGGACCGTTGTACTCTATTAGTCTCTTACAAGTCTAAACTTGCTAGTTGAGCCTTCATGCCACGTTTCGTAAGTTAAAGACGCGAGAATAGACCAAGGTTATGTTTGAATTGCACAAAAACGTGAAAAGCTCCTCTATGGAGAGAGTGAGCAATTCCAAAGCATCATTGTGGGAACCGTTGTACTCTATTTAGTGCTCTTACAAGTCTAACTTGCAGGTTTAGCCTTCGTGCAACGTTTCGTAAGGTTAAAGATGCGAATAGACCAAGTTAGTTTGAAATTGCACAAAACGTGAAAAGCTCCTCTACGGAGAGAGTTGAGCAATTCCAAAGCATCAATGTGGACCGTGTCACTCTATTTAGTGCTCTTACAAGTCCTAACTTGCTAGTTGAGTCCTTCGTGCCACGTTTCGTAAGGTTAAAGACTGCGAATAGACCAAGTTATGTTTGAAATTGCACATAAAACGTGAAAATCTCCTCTACTGGAGAGAGTTGAGCAATTCCAAAGCATCAATGTGGACCGTTGTACTCTATTTAGTGCTCTTACACGTCTAACTTGGCTAGTTTAGCCTTCGTGCCACGTTTCGTAGTAAAGACTGCGAATAGACCAAGTTATGTTTGAATTGCACAAAAACTGAAACGTCCTCTACTGGAGAGAGTTGAGCAATTCCAAAGCAATCAATGTGGACCGTTGCTACTCTATTTAGTGCTCTTACAAGTCTAACTTGCTAGTTAGCCTTCGTGCCACGTTTCGTAAGGTTAAGACGCGAATAGACCAAGTTATGTTTGAAAATTGCACAAAAACGTGAAAGCTCCCTCTATGGATGAGAGTTGAGCAATCCAAAGCATCAATGTGGACCGTTGCTACTCTATTTAGTGCTCTTACAAGTCCTAACTTGCTAGTTTAGCCTTCGTGCCACGTTTCGTAAGGTTAAGACTGCGAATAGACCAAGTTATGTTTGGAAATTGCACAAAACGTGAAAAGCTCTCTATGAGAGAGTTGAGCAATCCAAAGCATCAATGTGGACCGTTGCTACTCTATTTAGTGCTCTTACAAGTTCTAACTTGCTAGTTTAGCCTTCGTGCCACGTTTCGTAAGGTTAAAGATGCGAATAGACCAAGTTATGTTGGAAATTGCACAAACAACGTGAAAGCTCCTCTACGGAGAGAGTTGAGCAATTCCAAAGCATCAATGTGGACCGTTGTACTCTATTTAGTGCTCTTACAAGTCTAACTTGCTAGTTTAGCCTTCGTGCCACGTTTCGTAAGGTAAGACGCGAATAGACCAAGTTATGTTTGAATTGCACAAAAACGTGAAAAAGCTCCTCTACGGAGAGAGTTGAGCAATCCAAAGCATCAATGTGGACCGTGTACTCTATTTAGTGCTCTTACAAGTCTAACTTGCTAAGTTGAGCCTTCGTGCCACGTTTTCGATAAGGTAAAGACGCGAATAGACCAAGTTATGTTTGAAATTGCACAAAAACGTGAAAATCTCCTCTACGGAGAGAGTTGAGCAATTCCAAAGCATCAATGTGGACCGTTGTACTCTATTTAGTGCTCTTACAAGTCTAACTGCTTAGCTTGAGCCTTCGTGCCACGTTTCGTAAGTTAAAGATGCGAAAGACCAAGTTATGTTTGACAATTGCACAAAAACGTGAAAAGCTCCTCTATGGAGAGCGTTGAGCAATTCCAAAGCATCAATGTGGACGTTGTACTCTATTTAGTGCTCTTACAAGTCTAACTTGCTAGTTTAGCCTTCGTGCCACGTTTCGTAAGTTAAAGACGCGAATAGACCAAGTTATGTTTGAAATTGCACAAAAACGTGAAAAGCTCCTCTATGGAGAGAGTTGAGCAATTCCAAAGCATCAATGTGGACCGTTGTACTCTATTTAGTGCTCTTACAAGTCTAACTTGCTAGTTTAGCCTTCGTGCCACGTTTCGTAAGGTAAAGACGCGAATAGACCAAGTTATGTTTGAAATTGCACAAAAACGTGAAAAGCTCCTCTATGGAGAGAGTTGAGCAATTCCAAAGCATCAATGTGGACCGTTGTACTCTATTTAGTGCTCTTACAAGTCTAACTTGCTAGTTAGCCTTCGTGCAACGTTTCGTAAGTTAAAGAAGCGAATAGACCAAGTTATGTTTGAAATTGCACAAAAACGTGAAAAGCTCCTCTATGGAGAGAGTTGAGCAATTCCAAAGCATCAATGTGGACCGTTGTACTCTATTTAGTGCTCTTACAAGTCTAACTTGCTAGTTGAGCCTTCGTGCCACGTTTCGTAAGGTAAAGACGAATAGACCAAGTTATGTTTGAAATTGCACAAAAACGTGAAAAGCTCCTCTATGGAGAGAGTTGAGCAATTCCAAAGCATCAATGTGGACCGTTGCACTCTATTTAGTGCTCTTACAAGTCTAACTTGCTAGTTGAGCCTTCGTGCAACGTTTCGTAAGTAAAGATGCGAATAGACCAAGTTATGTTTGAAATTGCACAAAAACGTGAAAACTCCTCTATGGAGAGAGTTGAGCAATTCCAAAGCATCAATGTGGACCGTTGCACTCTATTTAGTGCTCTTACAAGTCTAACTTGCTAGTTGAGCCTTCGTGCAACGTTTCGTAAGTTAAAGATGCGAATAGACCAAGTTATGTTTGAAATTGCACAAAAACATGAAAAAGCTCCTCTATGGAGAGAGTTGAGCAATTCCAAAGCAT